>NC_133666.1:426664082-426964082 GCF_037893015.1 Macrotis lagotis | reverse complement strand
TGGGGGGTGTTGCAGGGTAAATGGGACTGGGTGGCCTGCCTGGGGCCACACAGCTGGGTGATTGTTGGTTGTCTGAGTCCGGATTTGGACCTGAGTGCTCTGGCTCAAGAGCCAGTGATCTGTCTGCCACCCAGCTGCCCCTACTATTATTATAACTATTTTATTTTATTTTGGGTCTTTTTTTTTTGGTTTTTGTAGGGCAATGGGGTTGGGGTGGCTTGCATGGGGTCACACAGCTGGGTGATTGTTGGGAGTCTGGGGCTGGATTTGGGCTCGGGTGCTCCTGGCTCCAGGGCTGGTGCTCCATCCACTGCGCCATCTGGCCATACCTACAATTATTATTATTATTATTATTATTATTATTGTTGTTGTTGTTACTATTATTATTATTATTATTATTATTAAATTTTAATTTTTTCTCTCCCCTTTATCATTTATGCAGGTCTATATTTTCTTGGGGGGAAGGGGTATTATGTTTACTCTTAAACAAGAAGATTTTAGTAATGTATAAAAAACATTATTTGTACAAAATAAGAATAAATAAATAAAAAAAGAGGGGAGAAAACAAAGTAGAAAGAGTTTGACTGATTTCTATGCTAAATTTGTACCTCCTCTGAAAGAAATAGGAGCTTGTTCTTCATGGCAATGGCTAGACATGGAGGCATTCCTAACAACTATGAGCTCACTCTTTGCCCTTATTAATAGGTCTCATACAAACCAATGAAACCTGTCATTAAAATTGTTCAGGGTCAGCTAGTTGGTACAGTGGATAGACCACCAATCCTGGAGTTAGGAGGACCTGAGTTCAAATGTGAATTCAGACATTTAATAATTACTTGGCTGTGCAACCGTGGGCAAGTCACTTGACCCCACTGCCTTGCAAAAAATAAACAAAAGAATTTACTCATGATCTGGATTTCTGAATTAACTGTTTCCTCTCTTGAGTCCCTCTCCAAAATCTAAATGTTGCATAGGTATATTAAACAGACACATTCACTCAAGGGTTTTTGTTCAGTTCCTCATATATTGGGGTATCTTATTTTGATGTAATGAACCAGCAGGCAACTGCCTGGGACTAAAATAGGCCCTAATCATCATTTTTTGCTTTCTTTAAACAACTTTTCTTTTTCTCAATAGAATTTTTGTATCTTCATAAAGCTCGGTGGCACAATAGATAAAGTGTTGGATCTGTAGTCAAGAGTTCCTGAATTCAGATCTGGCCTCAGACATTTTACTAGCTATGTGATCTTGGGTAAGACAATTAGCTCAGTTTCCTGATCTGTATAATGAGCTGGAGAAGTGATATGGCAAACCATATCAGTATCTTTGCCAAGAAAACCCCAAATGAGATCATGAGCAAAGATTTTTTTGTGTCTTCAGAATTTCATTCTTGAGAGTTAATCATCCTTTTAAAGAATTTTATTTCTTGGCATGCTGCCTAACCTTTCCCTTAAGCCTTTGAAATCTCTTCCCCCAAAATCTATGGTGACTGTCAGAAAATAAATAAATTTATCTCCAAGAATTTATTAAGCGTCTATCTAATTAATTTAACTCATGAGGGCTGATTGAGGTCACTAAATGAGAAAGTATAAGAAGAGAAGAAGGTTTGGGACAGAATTTTAGGACACAGAACATTTAGGGATATGAAATGGATCATGACTCAGGAGAGGAGACTAATAATCTAGGCTATCTCTAATCACTACTTCATGTTAACATCATTTCAGCCCCATTTTTATTGAGGAAAGATGGAAATCTTAATAAATAGGTATGGGGGTGGCTAGGTGGTACAGTGGATACAGCTCTGGCCCTGTAGTCAGGAGTACCTGAGTTCAAATCCAGCCTCAGACACTTAATAATTACCCAGCTGTGTGGCCTTGGGTAAGCCACTTAACCCCATTGCCTTTCAAAAAAAAAATCTAAAAATAAATAAATAAATAGACAGATAATAATATATATATATATATGGAGCAACTACTCTGCATGTAGTATTAAGCAAGTCATTATGAGGAATTCAAAGAAATATAGAATATGGTTCCCTTCTATTCAGAAAGTTACAATGTAGTTGGGAGATAAAGCATACCCAGTGATCAGATTTCTCATCTTTGCTTGGTTCACACAGCACACTTCTGCTGTGATGCTATTCTTAAAATTCCTCTCCCTCCTAAGAAGACTAGTTGTCATAGGTACTGGTAGAAGAAGAGGGGAGCAGAACCTTCTGCCCCTTTTTTCTCTCCAGCTGCTGCCAGAATGAAAATGCTTTATCTGTCATCCCTGGGGAAGGTGGCATTGGTAATAGCAAAAGTTGCCTTTTGAAGTGTCACCACAACTTCATGCTACATGTTGACAGAAGAGAAAACAGAAAATGCTCTGCTTGGGATGTATGTGTAGGGGATATATGAAGCCAGGCAAAATCCCATTATGTAATTCTATTATAATAAAGTATTATGAATAGTGAAGCAGTTTCCAATATCTTAGCACATCACTTTGTTACTTAGGTTATAAAGAATTTCCCACAAGTGAAAAACACATCAGAAAATGCTTTCTGTGGTTCTTGTTCAAATAATAATCACTCTCTATATTATACTCTTTATATATGGGCAGCTAGATGGAGTAGTGGGTAGAATAGTCCTGAAGCCTGGAGGACCTGAATTCAAATTTGACCTCAGACATTTACTAGCTTTGTGACCTTGGGCAAGTCACTTAACCCTAATTGCCCCTCATCTAGGACTTTCTCCAGCCATCTTGATTCATATCAGATGGCTCCAGAGGAGAAAGTGAAAATGGTGTCTCAAATCCGATTCATGTGCATGTTACAGCATCACATTTCCTAATATCATTGGGGCAGCTAGGTGGCACAGTGGATAGAGCACTGACCCTAGAGTCAGGAGGACCCGAGTTCAAATTTGCTCTCAGACCCTCAATAATTACCTAGCTGTGTGGCCTTGGGCAAGTCACTTAACCCCATTGCCTTAAATAAATAAAAAAACTTTTTTTAAAAATGGACAAACATTCTATAGTTCATTCTATAAGTGTTTTGTTGTTTGTACTGAAAGAAAGGAGAAATAGAGCAGTAAGTTTCTTAAGGTGGATATTCAGAGACCTCATGTACAATATAAGCATTGTAGAACAGATCAGACTTCAGATGAAGGTGAAGCTAGACTGGAACATGGAGGTTTGATCTTAATTGTACCATGGACCCCTTTGACAGATTAGTGAAGTTTATGAAGCCTTATTAGATTGAGATTTTTAAGTTCAGAAAATAAAATATATGAAATTACAGAAGAAATCGATAATGCTGAAATAGTTATCCAAATATAAAAACAACTTCAAAGACCCTTTGCAATCTATGCATAGACCCCCCACCCCGAGAATCTATAGAACCATTTTGGGAAATGGCTAACAGACCCTACCTCACTCTCCTTACCACATGCCTTCAAACTATGAGATTCTATGGAGGGAAAAAAAAAATGAGCTTTTTAAAACACTTTGCCTTTATCAAGCAACATTTACCCTTAAACTTTCCTAATCCCCTTTTCCACCTCAAACATCTTAGCCATCCCTTCTAGTATATTAAATTCTCAAACTGGCCATAAAAACAAATGACAAAACGTTGCTAGAGCTCTAAAGAGAAAAGGAATGGAGATCAAGCCATATATGTATGATGCACTGTATTCAGGGCATATCTTTTCCTTTACTAGAAAATTTAGACAAGTCTGAGAATGTGATCTCTAGGAATGTAAACATGAATTTCAAAACAAAAATTTTGGATGCTCCACTCATTTTAATGAAATTTAAATTTTAACTCTTATAAAGAAACATAATCTTTAAATATATAAAATAATTTATGACATATATATATATATACATATATACATATATACCAGTTCACCTCTACATTGGTAGAAAGGAGCTTCCCAAGTAAAGAGAAAAATAGGAATTTAGACTTCTAAAATTTTTCTTTAAAATAATCCTAGTGCTCATTTCTATAGAATATTAAAGTTTGTAAAATAACTGACTCACAATGCCAGGATGGAAGAGGGAGTTCAAGTATGATTACCTTCATTTTTTTAGGTGAAGAAACTAATTTGGAGAACTGGAATGACTTACCAACAATTTACTCTTTTTTTGCTATGGCTTTGTCAAGTCAGACTGACACTCTATGGGTAACAATTGTATCATGATAACATTACTAGAAATCAAATTCCCAGATTTTATAGTGAAACCTTATAGTGAAACAACCAATGGAAAGACATGCTCTGAACAAAGAGAATCAGGCATCTTTGACTTTATATCCCTATCCATTTCTTCTCACAGAGTTAACTGTAGGCATGAGACTCAAGCTCATGTCAAATCTGATGTTCATTGGAGTATCCTCTCTATTACATAGCAGTGCTTCCTGAAAAACTAAAAAATGCTTTTATTGCATTCAAAGGAACTAGACTTAAAAACAATTCAGTGGAAGCAGCTGGGTGCCACAGTGGATAGAGAGCACCAACCCTGGAGTCAGGAGGACCTGAGTTCAAATCCAACCTCAGATACTTAATAATTACCTAACTGTGTGACTTTGGGCAAGTCAAGCCCACTGCTTTGCAAAAAACACACAACAAAAAAATCCAATTCAATGGATTGTAGGAAGCATATTGAGTTACATAATGTTGAAACAATATTAATTTAAAATTTTATTGGTGTAAAAATACAATGAAAACTTATTTTTATTCATTATTTTAAACTCAATAAAACTTTAAAAATTTAACCACTTATTTTAACCCTTGAATCAGTTCTAAAGCTTTCCTAATTTTTCTACTGATCATATCCACCTATTTAAAGAGGAGGCACACAAGATCCTACCATACTACTGGGACATGTCCTCTTCACTGAACCAGTTAGTTTAAACCTGTAATATCTTTTCCCTTGATTTGATCAGACATCAAAAATGATAATTTCACCTTCAGCAAACTCTTAGATTTTTTGGTATGTTCCCTTCTCAGAATCATGTTTTAAAATGCATAAAATAAAATACATAGGATTGCCAAGGAAACTAATTATATTGAATTGAAGATGTAATTTTTCCTCCTCCAAAAAAAGATAAAAATAAAGATGGGGCACATAAGAGTCTCAATATGCACTTCAAATGGTATAAGATTGTGTGTGCATTTATGAATGCAGAGAAAGGTAGCATGGGATAGTGGGTCATAATGGATAGTGTTGGATTTGAATTCTTGAAGACCTGAATTCACGTCCTGTTTCTGACACATACTAGCTGTGTGAGTCTAGGAAAATCACTTAACTTATGTTTGCCTCAATTTCTTCATATGTAAAAGGAAGAGCTTGGACTAGATGACTATTAAGGTATCTTCCAATGATCCAGGAAATAAACAATTCAGCAAGATTGGTTCAGGATCTATGAAAAAGGGACAAATTTATGACCAAACAAGAATGAGAATAAAACATAAACTGCAAAATGAATGATTTTGACTATGTGAATTAAAAAAGTTTTTCATTAAGAAAATCAATGCTGCCAAAATTAGAAGGAAAGCAGAAGGCTGGGAAAGAATCTTCACAAGGAGTTCTGATAAAGGTCTAATTTCTAAAATATATAGAGAATTGCATCAAATTTATAAGGTTACAAGTCATTCCCCAACTGAGAAATGATCAAAGAATATGAATAAACAGTTTTCAAATGAAGAATTAAAGCTATATATAATCATATGAAAAAATTCTCCAAATCATTGTTGATTAGAGAAATGAAAATTAAAACAACTATGAAGTATCACCGCACACCTATCAGATTGACCAAGATGAAAAAAAGGGAAAATGATCAATGTTGGAGAGGTTGTGGGAGGATTGGGACATTGATCCATTGCTGATGGAACTGTGAACAGAAAAACTCCATTCTGGAGAGCAATATAGAACTATATCCAAAGAGCAATAAAATTGTTCATACCCTTTGACCCAGCAATTCCAATTCTAGGCATATGTCCAGAAGAAATCATAAAAAAAATGTTAAAAGTCGCACATATTCTAAAATATTCATAGCAGGGTTTTTTTGTAGTGGCAAAGAATTGGAAATTGAAGCTTTGCCCAACCATTGGAGAATGGCTAAACAAGTTATGGTACATGAATACTATAGAATATTATTATTCTATAAGAAACTATAAATGGTTGGATTCTAGAGAAGCATGGAATAACGTATGGGATCTAATGCTGATCAAAGGGAGTAGAACCAAGAGAACAATGTACATACACATCAACAACATTGTGAGATGAACAACCTTAATGGAAGCAGCTTCTCTCAGCAGTTCAGAGAGCTAGGATAACTGTATTTGACTGTTTGTGGTCAATGTTATCCCCATCCAGAGGAAGAAAAACAAAACAAAACAAACAAAAACCCCTTCAGAATCAGATGAACACTTTATAAAAATTATCTTATGAATCTCTTTCCCTTAATCCTAATTTCTCATACTGAAAATGACAACTCTGTAAACATGTTTATCAGAAATATGAATGTACAATGTTAACCTCGCTGTTCACTGCTGAGGGGAAGGAGTGGGAAAGGAGAGTGGAAGGAAATTTTGTAACTTATATACATGTGCATTTGGATGGAAAAAAAATTTAAAAAGAAAGCAAAAAAATAAATTTAACATATTTCAAAATTAAAAAAAAAGATTGGTTCAAATCAAATTTATAACAAACACTGGTTATGTGGCCCTGAACAAATTATTTCATTTCTCAAAGCATCCTGAGCATTTCTTTAAAACTCTAAGGTGCAGTCACTAAGTCTGTATCCCAAAGAGATCATAGAAAAGGGCAAAAGATCCACAGGCACAAAAATATTGTAGTGGCTCTTTTTGTGATGGCAAAGAATTAGAAATTTAGGGGATGCCAATCAGCTGGGAAATGACTGAACAAGTACTGGTATATGAAGGTAATGGAATACTATTGTGCTATGAGAAGTGATGAGCAAGTGGAGTTCAGAAAAACCTGGAAAAACTTACATGAATTGATGCTGATTGAAGTGAGCAATGTGCACAGTAACAACAGCATTGTGTGATGAACAACTGTGATAGATTTAGCTCTTCTAAGCGTACAATGATCCAGGAAAATCCCAAAAGACTCATGATGGAAAATGCTAAACACACCCAGAGAAGGGACTATGGAGTCTATATGCAGATTGAAGCATACTATTTTCACTTTTTTTTTCATGGTTTTTGCATTTTGATCTATTTCTTCTTTCACAACATAACTAATGTGGAAATGTTTTACATGATTGTACATATAGCCTATATCATTTTGCTTGCCATCTTGGGGAGGGTGGAAGGGAAAGAGAAAAACTTGGAACTCAAAATTTTATAAAAAATGAATGTTGAAAGCTATATATGTGATTGGAAAAAATAAAAGTACTTTAAGGTGTAGAACAGGTTTGTTCCAAAGGGAACTCTAAATGAGGAGCTCCCAAGCCAGTAAAATCATAGATCCAGTAAACATAATAATAGTAATAGTAATAATAATAATAATCATAATAAGTATGTAAATATATGATATATATATACATTAACATCATAAAATAAGGCAATGTGATATAATGGAAAAAGCATTAGACCAGATATCAAGAAAACTAAATTAGAGTCCAAGATTTATCCTTATGTAGCCTTGGGCATATCAGGGACAATGAATGGAAGTTTTTATTGTTCAATTATTTTAATTCATGATCCCATTTGGCATTTTCTCAGCAAAGATACTGGAGTTGTTTGCTATTTCTTTCTCCAATTTATTTTACAGATAAGGAAACTGAGGCAAACAGGGTTAAGTGACTTGCCCAGAGTTACACAGCTTGTGTCTGAGGCAAATTTAACTGAGGAAGATGAGTCTTCCTAACTCTAGGCTCAGCACTCTGCCCACTCTGCCACCTAGATTGAAGTTATAAAAATTAGTCTTGCTAAAAGAAAAAACACTTCCTAGTATTCAGAACTATTCAAAAATGGATAAAGTGATCTTAGGAGATAGTGAACTCCTCCTGACTAGGGGTCTTCAGTCAGAGATTGAATAATCACTTATCAGGTGGGAATTCTTTTTTAGGTATGGCTTGGATTGGGATGACTGCTGTCATTTCTTCCAACTTTGAAACTCTTTGATTCTATGATTTTAATCTCTGTAGATCTGTTTCCTGATTTGTAAACTGAAGGTTGGAACAAGGCTCTGTAAGGTCTGCTCCAGCTATGAAATTGTGTGATTTTTGTGTATGCATTCGAATGTGAATATTCATTATTTAGAAGCTGTGCATATTTTAGTATATTCATATGTTTATGTGTATGCCAGCTGTGGAAATCAAAGTAGAAATTCTGTATCTGAAAGTCAAGTTTAAGAGATTTATCCCAGGAATGGAACAGATTGAAACAAAATCTTTACCAAACTATAAAGTACCAAAGACTCAGCCTTGAAAAGAGTAGAAAGGAGAAATGGGTTCTAAGTAGTATAAGGTAGAAGAATGTCATGCCTGTCCCTCAGGGTACCTCAGAGGGAGAAGGAGTAACAACTCTAAGGTTCATACTGCTGGCTGGTATCCTGCATGTGACTAATTAGCTGAATAATTGTGAGCTATATGTAACTACTCCCTTTTCCTAAGAATTTCTGTGCTTCTAAATGGAAAAGTGATTCCTTTGTTCTAGGTCCTCTAGATGATTTCCTTTTAGTGGACACTATTATTCTGACTGCATTGAGCCATAGAATACTGCAAGGCCTGCTTGATAATGTTCCCCAGTCATTTAAAAATTTAGTTTAACAATACATAGGATCAGTTTGGGGAAGAAGGGGGGAAGATACATAAAAGTGCCTTTTATTCAGACTAAGTTATGGTACTAGATAGACCAGTTATTGAGCTAATCCACTAGTACATCTATTTGGACAGATAAATGGACAATGAACAAGATTTAAAATTGACTGAGAGAAAAACAGCCAGCTGGATCACATCTGAGAAACTGATTGGCATCTTCAAAAATTCTAAATCATTCCCTGAAACAAAACTGATCACTATAACCCCACAAGGCTTTACAAGAATGTTATACAGCAACCAGAATGAGTGTGGAGTGAGGAGCACTAGTCTCAGAGCAGCCCTGCTGTGAGAACCTGCAGTGGGAATCTGGGGAAACCAGCCTGCACCTCCAGAGCACAGCCCACAGATGATAAGGGGGTCAGGGGAGACTACAGAAATATCTCTGCTCTCCCTGGGGCAGGACTCTGCTGTTTGCCCATACTCAGATCCAGCTTGCAGTCTGGCTTCCATACTCAGATAGCAGGGCTCCTCCTCACAGCTCCAGGACAGAGGGGAGTGCCTGTGGTCATCTACATATCAAAGCACAGACAAGAGAGCATAAGACCTTGGAGGAATGAAGGTCCCAGTGGGGAGTCCCAACCCCCGCCAAAGCAGGTGTCCCAATAATACTCAAAAACTCAGGAAGCACCCCAAAACTAGGCACAGGCTGGAGAAATGAGTAAACAGAGAGAAAAAAGAGGAACACTATTGAGAAATTCTTTGTCTATGATCCCAAGGAGGATCCAAATACTCAATCTGAAGATGAGGAAGTACAAGCTCCTGTATCTAAAGACTTCAAGAAAAATGGAAGTTGGGCTCAGGCTATGGCAGAGCTCAAAAAAGACTTTGAAAATCAAGTAAGGGAGATAGAAGAAAAATTAAGAAAAGAAATGAGAGAGAGATGCAGGAAAAACATGAAAATGATGTCAGCAGTTTAGTCAGGGAGATACAAAAAATGCTGAAGAAAATAACATGTTAAAAACCAGCATAGGTCAAATGTACAAAACAGTTCAAAAAGTTATTGAGGAGAAGAATGCTTTAAAAAGTAGAATTGGCCAGATGGAAAAAGAGATAAGAAAGCTCTCTGAGGAAAACAAATCCTTCAGATGTAGAATGGAGCTAAAGGAAGCTGATGACTTTACAAGAAGTCAAGATACACAACTTCAACACCAAAAGAATGAAATATTAGAAGAAAATGTGAAACATCTCACTGAAAAAACAATTGATTTGGAAAACAGATTTAGGAAAGATAATTTAAAAATTATTGTGATACCTGAAAGTCATGATCAGGAAAAGAGCCTTGACCTCATTTTTAAAGAAATTTTACAGGAAAATTGCCCTGATAGCCTAGAAGCAGAGGGTAAAATAGAAATTGAGAAAATCTACTGATCTCCCCTTGGAAAGAGATTAAAAAAACAACCCCCAGGAATATTATAGCAAAGTTCCAGAACTTCCAAGTCAAAGAGAAAATATTACAAGCAGCCAGAAGGACACAATTCAAATATTGTGGAGTTGCAGTCAGGATCACACAGGACTTAGCAGCAACTACATTAAGGGCCCATAGGGCTTGGAATATAATATTCCAGAAAGCAAAAGAGCTTGGAATGCAACTGAGAATCAACTACCCAGCAAAACTGAACATCCTCTTCCAGGTGAAAAGATGGACTTTCAATGAACCAGGGGAATTTCAAATGTTCCTGTTGAAAGGACCAGAGTTGAACAGAAAGTTTGACCTACAAATACAGGACTCAGGTGAAGCATAGAGAGTGGAGGAGAAGGGTAAAATATGAGGGATTTAATGATGATGAACTGCATGTATTCATGCATAGAAAAATGATACTGATAATACTCATAATGAAACTTCTCATTTAATAGAGCAAGTAGAAGGAGCTTTTATAGATGAAGCACAGGAGAGAGCTGACTAAAAGGGAAATGCACTGGGAGTAAGAGAAAGGAAAGGTGGAATAGGCTAAGATATTTCAAATACATATATATATATGTATATATATATATTCACATTGAGCTTTTGCAATCATATGGAAGAGGGGAGGCCAGGGGGAATGAGGAAACCTTCACTGTTATCAGAAATGGCTCAGAGAGGACACAGCATACATACTCAATAGGGTATAGACATCTAAAGTAAAAAGGAGAGAAGGAGGAAAGGGAGAAGGGTGGAGATGTGGGTGATAGAGGAGAGGGCAGATCATAGGAGAGAATAGTCAGATATAACACATTTTCTTTTTTACTTCTTGCAAGGGGTTGGGATTGGGTGGCTTGTCTGGGACCACAGGGCCAGGTGGTTGCTGATCTCAGGGGTGGTATGTAGGCTTGGGGCCTCTTGGCCCCAGGGCCAGTGATCAGTCCGCTGCGCTACTCAGTCACCCTACAGCACATTTTAGAAGAGGGACAGAGTGAAAGAAGAAAGAAAAAATAATATGGGCGTGGGGAGGAATGGATAGAGGGAATTACAGTCAGCAACAGCAACAGTAGAAAAATATGGAAGTAACTTTTATGATGGACTTATCATAAAAAAAATGTGTTCCACCTGAGACAGAGATGATGGTATCAGAACACAGACTGAAACACATTTTTTTTTCCTCTTTACTTTATTTCTCATGAGGGTCTATGTTCTTGGGGGGGGTATTATGTTTGCTCTTAAGAGTATTTTAGTAATGTATATAAAAATACATCACTTGTACAAAAATATTCATAGCAGCTCTGTTCATGGTGGCAAAGAATTGGAAACTAAGTAAATGTCCTTCAATTGAGAAATGGCTTAACAAACTGTGGTATATGTATGTGATGGAACACTATTGTTGTATTAGAAGCCAGGAGGGATGGGAATTCAGGAAATCCCAAAAAGATTTGCATGGACTGATGCTGAATGAGATGAGCAGAACCAGAGGAACATTGTGCACCCTAGCAGCAACATGGGGGTGATGATCAACCTGCAACATGGGGGTGATGATCAACCTTGATAGACTTGTTTATTCCATTAGTGCAATCAGGCACAATACTGTATTCATATTCTTAAGGATACAATTTCTCTTTCCACATTCAACTTAGATCAATGTATACCATGGAAACAACATAAAGACTAACAGACTGCCTTCTGTAGGGGGTGAGGACAGAAGGAAGCAAGATTAGGGAGAAAACTATAAAAAAAATTTAAAAAAGAATGCTATACAACTACAAAAACTGGACCACTACAATATCTAAAGAATGAAAACTGGTAACCCAAAGTCAGTGGAAAAAGAGATAATGGGTACACATAGGCTTCAGCAGTTAGCCATGTGTTAAGAATAAGGCTTGACATAAAAGTTATGGAGGCGGTATATTTTAGTAGAAATAGACAAGGTCTGGATTTGAATCCTGCTTCAAATACTAACTGTATGAATCTAAGTAAGTTGCTTATTCATTTTATCTCAGTTTCCTTATCTGTAAAATAAGAATAAGAACAATATATCTCTGAATTGTCATAAGGATAATATAAAGTAATATATCATATATCATATCATATTAATTATATTATATTATATTTATAATATATATATTATATGGTGCTATGAATACATATATATATATATATATATGAAATGCCTTGCAAACTTTAAAATACTACATAAATGCCAGCCAATATTATTCTCCAGGAAATATAGAATTAAAAAAAAGAAATGAGGAATAACTGATAGGCAACATCTGCACTGGTCTACTATTCACATAGTGTTAAAAGATTTGAAGAAAAGTCTCCAGTCTGTTGAAAGAATCCTTTTTTTTTTTAAGATTTAGAAAAGGACATTCACAAGAGTTGTATAGCATAAGGAAGTGTAAGTGAATTGTAATCTGTAACATTGAAAGAAGGTTTTTTGTTTTGTTTTGTTTTTTAGGTTTTCGCAAGGCAAACAGGGTTAAGTATTGCCCAAAGACCATACAGCTATTTAATTATTAAGGGTCTGAGACTGGATTTGAACTCAGGTACTCCTGACTCCAGGGCTAGTGCTCTATCCACTGCGCCACCTAGCCACCCCTCACCACCTAGCTGCCCTGAAAGGAGTTTTGATAGTAAAGGGATCATGATTCCTTAAAGTATCAAAATATATATGAAAAGTAAATAATGTTCAGTACAGCTAATAAAGTATGTATCATTAGCTCATGCAGTCAATAATTATTATTATTTATTTTTACGAAGTATTTTTCCAACAACAGTATTGTGAGGTCGATACTATACATATGATTATTTCCAATTCATAGATAAAGAAACTAAAGTTTAGAAAGGTTAAATAATTTGCCTAAACTCATTCAAGGAAGCTAAGTGGTACAATGGATAGAGTGGATGGAGACAGGTCTGAAGTCAGAAAGATTCATTTACTAGCTATACACACTTAACCCTGTTTGCCTTCAGTTTCTTCATCTGTAAAAAGTGGTAGAAAAGAAAATGGCAATAACTCCAGTATCTTTGCCAAGAAAATTCCAAATGAGGTCACAAAGAGTTGGACATGACTGATAAATGACTGAAACTCATATAACTAGCAAATGACCTAGATCTTCTGAACTTCAGATCTTATGCTTTTTCTATTATTCCAAACTGTCTCAATTCAATTCATCAGTTTGTTATAATAATTCCTAAATAATATCACTAATCATTATGGGGATTTAGTAAGCTTTCAATTAATTAGACTTTAAGTACTGATCAATTTTGTGAGTGGTTTCCTAATTTTTATAACCTTCAGATATCCAAATTCCATTAAAGTACATTGCTACACTAAGTATGCATTTCATAATTTTAAAAAATGAGTAGTGACTTCAACCTCATTCCATTCATATGATAATAATTATTGTGTATTTCTCTCACCTATTTTCTTCTATTTATACTCCTCTCTCTCTCTCTCTCTCTCTCCCCAACTGTGTGTTACATACATACATTCTTCCCTCTTTAAAACAATTTTATGAGAATGAGGTTCAATCATTGCCCTCCCATTTCCCCCTCAATATAAAAGCTATTTTAAATGAGAAAAACTTCATTCTACTTCCTCCTTTTCTCCCAGTGTGCATGCCCTTTTTTCACTTCTTTCATTTACTTATTTATTTATTTATTTATTTTGTTTGTTTGTTTGTTTGTTTTGGGGGGGGGGGATCATCCCAATATAATTGACACTCACTCATGCCCTCTATGTAGAATCCTTCTAACTACCCTAATGTCTTAAGTATTCAATGAATCATTTTCTCATATAGGAAGGTATACACTTTAACTTTATTAAGTCCTTTGTGATTACTTTTTCATATTTACCATTTTATGTTTCTTTTCAGTCTTGTACTTGAATGTCAGATTTTCTAATCAGCTCTAGTTGTTTTTAATTGGGAGTACTTGAAAGTCTTCTATTTCATTATTATCCTTTTTTTTTCCCCCTTGAAGAATTGAATTCAGTTTTGCTGAGTAGGTTACTCTTGGGTAATCCTAGATCCTTTACCTTCTGGTATATCATATTCCAAGCCCTCTTGTTTTTTTTAATGTGGAAGCTGATAAATATTGTGTGAGTCTGATTGTGATTCCACTATTTGAATTGTTTCTTACTATATGTTTATAATATTTTCTCATTGACCCAGAAGATCTGGAATCTGGCTATAATATTTCTGGGAGTTTTCATTTTGGGAATCTCTTTCTAGAAGTGACAATTTGGGGGCAGCTAGGTGGCGCAGTGGATAAAACACCAGCCTTGGAGTCAGGAGTACCTGGGTTCAAATCCAGTCTCAGACACTTAATAATTACCTAGCTGTATGGCCTTGGGCAAGCCACTTAACACCATTTGCCTTGCAAAAACCTAAAAACAAAAACAAAACAAAACAAAAAAAGAAGTGACAAGTCTTTCAATTTTTGTTTTATCTTCCAGTTCTAGGATACTATACTGGGGAAGTTTTCCTTTATAATATCTTGAAATATGCTGGGCTCTTTATTTTTGATCATGACTTACTGGTAGTTCAACAATTTAAATTATCTCCTTTTTATTTATTTTCCAAGTCATTTGTTTTTCTGATGAAAATTTTCACAATTTCTTCTCTTTTTTTCATTTTTTTTAGACTTCATTTTATTGTTTCATGGGGTTTCATGAAATGATTAGCTTTCACTTACACAATTCTAATTTTTAAGGAGCTATTTTCTTCAGTGAGCCTTTTATACAACTTCTTCCATTTGGCCAATTCTACTTTTTAAGTTCTTCAGTATTTTTTTGTGCCTCTTTTACCAAGTTGTTAATTGGTTTTTTTTTCATAATCTTCTTACATCACTCATTTCCCAATTTTTCTGCTACCACTTTTATTTCTTTAACTTCAGTAATTCTTTTTTTTGTTTTGTTTTATTTTATTTTTTAATTCTCATTTTGTACAAATGTTTTTTTACATTAACAAAATATTCTTGTTTAAGAGTAAACAAAATACCCCTCCCCCCATGAATATAGACTTGCTTGGGCGATAAAGTAAAGGGGAGAGGAAAAAAATTAAAATTAAAAAAATAATAGTAATAATTGTAGGTATGGCCAGGTGGCACAATGGACGAAGCACCAGCCCTGGAGCCATGAGCACCCGAGGCCACATCCACCCCCGTAGACCCAACAATCACCCAGCCATGTGACATGCAAGCCACCCGGTCCCCACTGCCCTGCAAAAACCAAAATGAAGAAAAAAAAAAGACCCAAAATAAAATAAAATAGCAATAATAGTAGGGGTGGCTGGGTGGCAGACAGAGCATTGGCCCTTGAGCCAGGATCACCCGGGTCCAAATCCGGCCTCAGACACTCAAAGATCACCCTGCTATGTGGCCCCGGGCAGGCCACCCAGCCCCATTTGCCCTGCACCCTCCCCCAAATAATAATAATAAAAAATGTGCTTCAGTCTTTGTTCCAACACCAACTCTGTCACAGGTGGATCGCATTCTTTATGGTAAGTCCATCGCAAAAGTTGCTTCCATATTTTTCCAACATTGCCATTGCTGATCACAACTCCCTCCTTTCTTATTTCTCCACTACCATGTACTATATTTTCTCTCTCCTTTCACTCTGACTCTGCTGTAGGGTCACTGAGTGGCGCAGCAGACAGATCCTTGATCCTGGGGCCACGAGGCCCTGAGCCCCCATACCACCCCTTAGGCCCAGAATCCAGGCCCTATGGGCCTGGACAGGCCTTCCAATCCCAGTCCCTTGCAAGAAGTAAAAAAGAAAATGTGTTACATCTGACCACTCTGCCCCCATGGTCCATCCTCTCCTCCTTTATTCACATCCCCACCCCTTCCCCCTGCTCCCCCCCTCCTTCTTACTCCAGAGGTCTATACCCCATTGAGTATATTTGCTGTTTCCTCTCCTAGCCATCTCTGATGAGAGCAAAGGTTCCCTCATTTCCCCCTTGCCTCCCCCCTTCCATATCACTGCAATAGCTCATTGTAATAAAGAAAAAAAACTTATTATATGAAATATCTTGGCCTATTCCCCCTCTCCTTTTTCTTTCTCCCATTACATTTCCCTTTTTTTTTCTATTGACTCCATTTTTACACCATATTTTATCTTCAAATTCAGCTTTCTCCTGTGCTTCAAGTATAAAAGCTCCCTCTACCTGCTCTATTAACTGAAAAGGTTCATATGAGTATTATCAGTGTCATTTTTTCTATGCAGGAATACATGCAGTTCATCATCATTAAGTCCCTCATATTTTCCCCCTCTCTTCCAATCTTCATGCTTCACCTGAGTCCTGTATCTGAAGATCAAACCTTCTGTTCAGCTCTGGCCATTCCAAAAGGAACATTTGAAATTCCCCTGGTTCATTGAAAGTCCATCTTTTTCCCTGGAAGAGGACATTCAGCCTTGCTGGGTAGTTCATTCTTGGCTGCATTCTAAGCTCTTTTGCCTTCTGGTATATTATATTCCAAGCCCTATGAGCTTTCAATGTAGTTGCTGCTAATTCCTGTGTGATCATGACTGCAGCTCCACAATATTTGAACTGTGTCCTTCTGGCTGCTTGTAATATTTTCTCTTTGACTTGGGAGTTCTGGAACTTGGCTATAATATTCCTGGGGGTTGGTTTTTTGGGATCTCTTTCTCTGGGGGATCAGTGGATTCTCTCCATTTCTATTTTGCCCTCTGCTTCTAGGATATCAGGGCAATTTTCCTGTAATAATTCTTTGAAAATGATGTCAAGGCTCTTTTCCTGATCATGACTTTCAGGTATTCCAATAATTTTTAAATTATCTTTCCTAAGTCTGTTTTCCATATCAGTTGTTTTTCCAATGAGATATTTCACATTTTCTTCTAATTTTTCACTTTTTTTTGGTTTTGAAGTATTGATTCCTGATTTCTGGTAAATTCACCAATCTCCCTGAATTCTATTCTTTGTCTGAAGGATTTGTTCTCCTCAGAGAGTTTTCTTATCTCTTTTTCCATCTGGCCAATTTTGCTTTTTAAGGCATCCTTCTCCTCAATAACTTTTTGAACTGTTTTATCCATTTGACCTAAGCTGGTTCTTAGCATGCTATTTTCTTCAGCATTTTTTTGGATTTCCTTGACTAAGCTGCTGACTTCATTTTCATGTTTTTCCTGCATCTCTCTCCTTTCTTTTCCCAGTTTTTCTTCCAACTCCCTCATTTGATTTTCAAAGTCTTTTTTGAGCTCTGTTATAGCCTGAGCCCAATTTCTGTTTTTTCTTGGAGTCTTTAGATGCAGGAGCTTGTGCTTCCTCATCTTCAGACTGAGTGTTTTGATCCTTCTTGGGCTCATATGCAAAATATTTCTCAATGGTCTTCCTCTTTTTTCTCTGCTTGCTCATTTTCCCAGCCTGGACCTGTTTTTGGGGTGCTTCCCGAGCTTTTGGGACACTCCCACAAGGATCTCAGTGTGTGAGGCTCTGTCCTCCCTCCTGGTCTGTGAATGACCAGATTCACCCCCCCTCTGCCATGGGGCTGAGGTGGGGGGGGCTGCTGTTCTATGGGGGGGGCCTAGACTGCGATCAGAATCTGAATGTGGTCAGAGCCCTAGAGTCCTGTTCCAGGGATAGAGGACAGAGCTCTGCAGTCTCTCTTCACTCCCCTCCCTCAGCTCAATGGGCTCATGCCCTGGAGGCTCCTGCTTACCGGTTCTGCCTGCTTCTGTTTCTGGATCTGGGCTGTAGAAAGACCAAGCTGCTGGCTGTGTATCCTGATGGCTGGGCTCCACGTGCTCGCTCTGGCAGAGGTCCCCCGCTGTTCCCCCACTTTGTGCCCAGAGGGGTGGCCTGCCAGAGGGGTGGCCTGCCACAGCAAAAGAACTTCAGCCTCCCGGAGGCAGCCCCAGGGTGCTGGGAGCCATGGCTCACAGCAGCGGGGGAGTCTCCTATGCTGCACCCCGGGGAGCAAAGCCTTTCTGCTCTTTTCCAGGTTAGCTTGAGTAGGAGAACTGCTTCACTGGGTCCCTTTGTGGGTTCTGTCTCTCAAAAGTTTAGTTAGAGTCCTTAGCTGATGAGTTTTATCAGAGAGCTCCTAAGACTGGATCCCTTCTTGTCACCATCTTGGCTCCACCCCCAGCTTCAGTAATTCTTTATGGGATTGTATCCAATTACCATTTTTTGAGGCTTTGTTTATAGAGATTTTTCATATTGTTTTCTTCTGAGATGGTGTCTTGCTCTTCCCTGTCACCATAGTAGTTTTTATCGTTAAGTTCTTGTTGTTCCTGTTTGCTCATTTTTCTACCCTGTTTCTTTCTTTTTTTTCCTTTTTTTTTTACAAGGCAATGGGGTTAAGTGGCTTGCCCAAGGCCACAAAGCTAGGTAATTATTAAGTGTCTGAGACTAGATTTGAACTCAGGTACTCCTGACTCCAGGGCCAGTGCTCTATCCGCTGCGCCACCTAGCCACCCTCTACCCTGTTTCTTGACTTTGAAGTTCATGTTAGGGATGGGGAGGTAATAAAGCCTCAGGGCTTTTGTACTACTGTTTCCAGAGCTAGTTCTGGGAGTCTGAAAGTATTTGATGTTTCCAAGGTGGTGTGATATAGGGATAGGTGTGGTCACTGCTCTCTTTATCTGGGAAGAGCCTAGGATCCCTTGCAACAACTGTCCTTGCACTTCTCTTGGTGCTGGAACTGGAACTTACATTGTAGGGAATGGGGTCATGCCCATTAAACCAATTTTCATTAACTATTGCCTAGAGTCAACTAGATATTAAATGAAGTTTTATATAATATATTTAGTTTGTCGGTAGTACAGTGAATATTAGGTCATGACTAACATTACCATTGAAATTTCTAAGTCATTTGTGATACCTAAATGCAATAGAAAATTACTATTCTGTTAGAAATAACAAATATGATGAATACGGAGAAGCATAGAAATTATAAATTATAAATTATAAAATGAAGTAAGCAGATTTACTACACAGTAACTACAACAATGAAAGTGGAAAGACCAACAACCACAAAATAATAATAAAAAATGAATGTTACAAAATGAAAAAAAAGATCACACTTGTCTCCAAAGATGACAAATGAGAAGATACTGGCCTCTACTCTTTTGAAGTTGGTGATTCTTTACATATATATATATATATATATATATATATATATATATATATATATCTTTGCAAGGCAAATGGGGTTAAGTGGTTTGCCCAAGGCCACACAGCTAGGTAATTATTAAGTGTCTGAGACCGGATTTGAACCCAGGTACTGCTGACTCCAAGGCCGGTGCTTTATCCACTATACCACCTAGCCACCCCCAAAGTGGGTGATTCTTGAATGGAGAACAGTAATGTGGGTGGTTTTTTTTCAATATGTTGATTTATTTGGTGGTTTTTTTCTTCCTCTTTTTTTCTTAAAAAAATTCTTTGAGGGGCGGCTAGGTGGAGCAGTGAATAGAGCACCAGCCCTGGAGTCAGGAGTACCTGAGTTCAAATCTGGCCTCAGACACTTTCTAATTACCTAGCTGTGTGGCCTTGGGCAAGCCACTTAACCCCATTGCTTTGCAAAAATCTAAAAAAAAAATTCTTTGAGATTTATGGCCAAGATGACTACTTCAGGAGACATTGTTCCACTCCCAAATACCTATTCCAGCAAAACCCAGTCCAAATAAATATCAAGAAATCCAATGAATAATTACGGTAATTACTACTTTTCCATAAAGACAATAGAAAAGGAAACTACCAATATAATCAGTGCTAGTGAAGGTTAACTTCCCTGAATGACTGAGACAAGACAGAGAAACTTGGAAACTTCAAAGTTTTCTGTCCAGAGGCATCAAGGATTCAGGATTCTCCAAAATAAGTCCAAAGATGGTCAGAAACTTTGGAAGTTCCAGGGAGCTATCATACAATAGACAAAGATCTGCTATGAGTGTTCAGATCAGTGCACCCCAGTGCCTTACACTCTGTTCTGAAAAGCCAACGATGGCCCTGAAAATAACATTCAACCTCAAAGATCAGCAAAGCCTACTTCCAGGAGATGAAGGTCAACATCCTGAATTCCAGATGGAGGACAAACAAGGCTGATTCCCACCTTAAAACATTGCAGGGGATATGGAGCCTGGTCCTACCCAAAGTCCGCTTTCAGGAGAGAACTGAGTGAATAAAGGAAAATGCATCCAGTATCAAAAATTATTATAGATCTAATAGACTCCATAAAAGCTATAAGTAAAGACCTACAAGTAAAAATGGATTCTCCACAGGCTTCATGAATACTTAGAAGAAATGAAGATTAAAAATTAAATAAGTTATTTGGAGGAAAGAATTGGAGGGAGAATAAGTAGCTTAGAACAGAAAGCTGTCAACCTTGTTGAATAAATGGATTCTTGAAAACTAGAATAACTCAAATAGAAATCAATTACTTCACAGAGAGCTAAAAATATTAGAAAAAACTCTAAATATGATAAAATAAAAGAAAATTTATTAAGAAATTTATTATTAATAAAGAAAACTGATCTAAAAACAGGAAAAGGGAGATATAATTGTATTTCCTGAAGTTCTTGACAAAAAAAAGCCAGGATACTATATTTCAAGAAATCATAAATGAAAAGTGCCCAGATCTATTAGCATCACATAGCAGAAGAAAAGAAAAGATAGAAAGAATCCATTGATCATTTCCTGAAAGGAGTCCCAAACGGAAAAGTCAGGAATACCAAGCCCAAAATCCAGAGCTCACAAGGCAAAGGAAAAAATATAGCAGGTAGGTATTCACAAAGAAGTTGATGCCAAAACTTTCACATTCATCCATAACATAAGATGTTTTTCATAAAGTTCTTTTTTATTAGGTTTTTTTTTTTGCAAGGCAATGGGGTCAAGTGACTTGCCCAAGATCACACAACTAGATAATTTATAAGTATCTGATACTGGATTTGAACTCAGGACCTCCTGACTCCAGGACTGGTGTTCTATTCACTGCATCACCTAGCTACCCCTTTGATAAATTTCTTACTGATTTCTCTTTGCTGTAAAGCTCATCTGAGATATTTCAAAGTGTTATAACAGGATATACCAGTCTACCATCTCAAAAATAAATTTCTGTTGAATTGAATCTAAGTGTTTTAAATGAATCCTTTGGGAACAACAACTCAATGTCTCCTCTCATTGTTCATCCCACATCCAACTTTCTTTAATCCGACATTTCAACAATTTATTTCGACAAACATCCTTCATCAGAGTAGGGCCACAAACAAAATATAGGGCTTTGCCTATAATAAACATTCAATAAAGGTGTTGGTTGATCCCTCCCTACAACCACAGCTACCATTTCCATCTGTCTGCTAAGCCACCTCTTTTTCATTGTTTAAATAGCATCTGAAATCCTATCCCTTTATGAACCCTGAACTTGTCATGAAGAACCACACCCACCTTCTCCAAAGTGGGGCCACTCAACCTTTTCCAAAGTAGGATATAAAAATATAGTGCCATGTAGTAAACATTCAATAAATGTATTTTTTGTGTCTGCCAAGGTACCTTTCTTTAAATAGTTTATGAATTTCTGTCTGTTTTGTAAAACCTTCCTATGCAGTTGAGGAGTTACTGTTTTCCTTCATTGTTCTCAGGTTTGACACATAATCCTCATCAATTAAACAGCAATAAATTAGCAAACATTTATTTAGTACCTATCATGTGTCAGAAACTATACCAAGGCATATAAATTCAAAGAAATTAATAATCCATACTCACAATTAATTTCCATTCTAACAGGGGAGAAAGTATAAATATCAGTATATGGCAGAATAATATTTTAAAAATCAAATAAATATAAACTAATTAAATAAATGGTAGTTTGGGAGGAAGGAACTAGCAGTTGAGGGGATAGGTTATGTTAGAAGGTAGTACTAGAGCTGTGTCTTGAAAGAAAAAGTATTTTAGGAAGTGGAGGGAAGGAAGAAGTGTATTGCAGGTTTAGAGTATGGGAAAGATAAAATATCAATGAAGAACAGGGAGAAAGTAAATCTGTCTTTATCACAGAGTACCATAATGCACAAGATTTGAAAGATTATTTGGGACCAGATTGTGAAGGGTTGTAAATGCTAAACAGAGAAACAGTAAGGAGCCCCCTGGAGTTTACTAAGTAAAAGGGAGGCAGACACGGTCAGGTCTGGGCTTAGGAAAATCACTCGGGACACCATATGGAAAACGGATTGAAATTGGGAGAGTCTTGATGAAGAGACCAATTTTTAATTTTATTTAGTTAAGGCAATGGGGTTAAGTGACTTGCCCAAGGTCACAAAGCACGGCAATTATGAAGTGTCTGAGGTCACATTTGAATTCATATCTTCCTGACTCCAGGGCCAGTGCTCTATCCACTGCACCACCTAGTTGCCCCTGACCAATTTTTATAATATATTATTTCATTTTTTCCTATCACAAGCCAAGTCTTCAACATTGACCGATTTATAATCTTCTGAGTTCCACATTTCTGAATTTCACCCCCCCTTCCCGTGGCAGTGAGCAATCTGATATAAGTTGTACATATTTAATCATATTTAGCTTATTTCCACATTAGTCATATTGTGAAAGTAGAATTAGAACTAAAGAGGAAATAACCATGAGAAAGAGAGAAAAAAACATAAAAGAAGTTTTTAAAAGTGAACATAGTATTCTTTGGCCTACTTTCAAAGTCCATAGTTTCTTCTCTGTCCTTTAAGCTGTCCCTGATCACTGAAAAGCTGAGAAGAGCTGAATCTATCATATCATAATTGATCATCTCACAGTGTTACTGTTAATTTGTACAGTGTTCTCTTGATCCTGCTCACCTTATTCACCATCAGTTCATGAAAGTCTTTACAGGCTTTTTTGAAGTTCATCTACATGATTTCTTTTTTTTTCAGGCTTTTAAAAATTTCTTTATTCTTCTAACTATATATAGTGTGAGTTTTCAACTATCATTTTTTTTACATTTTTCTCCCTTTCTTACTTCCCCTCTCCCCCTGTCAGAAAGCAATGTAATATAGGCTCTATATTTATAACAATCTAAACATAGATATATTAATCTTGTTGCAAAAGAAGACACATCCAAACAGAAGGGGGAAAATAGGAAAAAATGACAATTCATATGACAACTTTTTTAAAAATTAAAAATAGTAAATTTTTGGTCTACATTTAAACTCCACAATTTCTTCTCTGTATATACGAATGGTGTTTTTCAACACAAGTCCTTGAGTATGGTCTTTGATTATTGTGCTGCAGAAATGATCAAGTCCAACATAGTTGATCCCTGTATTGCTGTATAATGCTCTTCGGGTTCTGTTCACTTTACTCAGCATCAGTTTATACAAGCCTTTCCACGCTTTCCATGCTGTTCTGAAATCCCATTCCTCATAGTTTCTTATAAAACAATAGTTTTCTATAACATTCATATACCACAATTTAAGAGACCATTGCAATAATCCAGGTGAGAGATGATAAGGTCCACCACTAAGATGGGAGCAATGAGAATAGAGAAAATGGGGGTAGACAAAAGAGGTATTGTGGAAGTAGAAACAGCAAGATTTAGCAACCAATTGCAAACGTGTGGAATGAGAGGGAAGAATTGAGTATAATATTAGGTTTATGAACCTGAGAATAATGGTGGTGTCTTTGATAGAAAGGGGGGATCTAGAAGAGAAGCTGATTTGAGAGCAAAGATATTTAGTTCTGTTCTGGAAAAGATGTGTATGAGATCCAGTCTGAAATGTCCAATAGGTGATTGAAGTTCAAGAGAGAGATTCAATTAGATTGGTGAGTTACTGATAAAAATAATAATAAATAAGAGCTGATGACGTCTCCAAAAGAAAGCATTGAAATGGATCTCTGGAAGAACCTTGGGATACATACACCTTTTGGAGCTATGATATGGATCACAAGCCAGCAAAGAAAACTGAAAAAAGGTCAATACATAGAAAAATAATAAAAAAGTAATGTCATGACAGCTCAGAAAGGAGAATCTGAGGAATTACTAAATAGCATCAAATGCAGCAGATAAGTCAGATTCAAAATGTTAAAAGATCATCAGATTTGGTTATTAACAAATTGGGAATTTTAGAAAATTTTAGAAAAAACTCACAATCACCTTTCTGGGGATATTGTGCATTGAAAAAGAATGTAGGTACTCTGTGAGAAATGGGTGGTAATTTAAACAAGTAGTATTTCCCTTGATTGATAATCATTTACATTGAAGTGTTATAAAACATAAATCATTCCTTTTAAAATTTTTTTTAATTTAAGGCAATGGGGTTAAATGACTTGCCCAAGGTCACACACCTAGACAATTATTTAGTGTCTGAGGTTGGATTTGAACTCAGGTTTTTCCGATGCCAGGGCCAATGCATTATTCATTGTGCCACCTAGCTGCTTCTGAATCATTCTTTAAGTTAATTGAATCTAGGTAATGGAAAAAATGAAAGCCAAGTGATATGATACAGGTGATAGCAGGTAGACCTTGGATTCAGAAAGATCTGGGTTCCAACCTCTGATATATGTTAGTTGTGTGATTACAGGCAAGTCACTTAAAAGTGCAGGCAAATATCTAAAACTATAAATTATAGATGGGTTATCAAACTTCATCAGTACAAGGAGTTCCCTACATGAAAGAAATTTCCAGTCTAGATGCCTCTCCTTCCATTATTAACTAATTGTGGTTTGTTCAATTATTTGGCAGTCTCAAGTTTATATACAATAGTTCACTTTCTCTGCAGCACCAGGATTCTTGTAGTGGTAAGAATACTAGATTGGGCGGGGAGGAGCCTTGAATTCTGAAGTTAGAACTGCAGCTAAAGAGCTATGGAAAAAGGAAATCATTTAGTTATTGGGTCTCAGTTTACTTATTATAATAATTTTGAATTTTGACTTTATGACCTCTATCTAAGTTCCCCTCCATCTCATTCTGACTCAAGAAAGGACAGCTTTCATTTGGGAAATATTTGTGGATTTTTTTTCTGACAGAAAGACAACTATAGAACAATCCCTTTAGGTCACTGAAATTTCCTCAGCACCTGCCATTATAGAAAGAGTTGGTGCTATAACCCTTAACAGAGGACTCTTATTACTGTTCTCCTCTCCTCTCTTTGGGGTTCTGAGTAGTCTATAATTTTGGGTACTGACCCTGAAGTCAGGAGGACCTGAGTTCAAATCTAAACTCGGATGCTTACTTAGCTGTGTGACTTTGGCCATGTCACTTAACCCTGATTGCCTTGCATCCAGTGATCATCCTGATTCATATCTGGCCACTGGACCCAGAGGAGAAGGTGAGACTGGTGACTTAGCACAGTACCCCCTCACTCATGTGATGCATGTCAAGGCGTAACCTTCCTGATGAAATGGGCTTCTTTGAGAATAAAGGACAAACATCATCACCAATTCTGGAAAAGTAAAAAAAACTATGACTCTCCTCCATTCCAATATCCTCTCCATGGTCCATATATCAGCAATAAGTCATCTCAAATTTGTTTAGGATTTCTTAAGCCTTTGTCTTCCAAGTAAAGGATTTTATATATATATATATATGCATTGGGCAAAACAGGTTTATCCCTAGTACTGTCCCATAGTAAATTTCCCCATTTTCATTATTACTTTTGCAGTCCATGGGATCAGAGCGGATGGAGATGCGTAAACGGCAGCTGTCAGTGCCTCAGGAAACAACAGACTGTACTCCAAGTCAACACGAAGTGGGAAATAGAGCCTCTAATGCCTGTTGCTTCTGTTGGTGCTGTTGTTGTAGCTGTTCATGGTATGTTTTCCAACTTCTACATTCACACTGCTTGTGGTGCAGCACCCCAGAATAAAACAAATTCATACAGCTTAATTTAATTAAATATTTTTATTATCACTAACTGATAACTAGATACAATGCTAGCTATGATGCCTAACTGATACTAGGTATGATGAAGGATACCAAAGAAATAGATTACCATTGTAATGGTTCTTACCATTAAGGGGCTTACATTCTACACTGATGTGTAAGGAGATAAAATTTACCTTTATGAAGCAACTGAAGAACAATGTGAGTTCATGTATAATCAAATGCAAAATCTTGTTACAAAAATGAAGTGCTAGGTGAAGACAGGAAATAAAGAAGCAGATTAGTGTGGTCTGAAGCTGATAAAGATTTCATGGAGAAAGAGAATGCCAAAAGCTATTATTTCTCTCCCCACCATGAAAATGAATTCAGAAATAAACTATTTAAAATGGAGAGAGAAAAGCATATATGATTTATAGTAAAGAACCTTATGTTGATGGATGTTGTGTCATTGATAGACATATAGTCTTAATTGGAATGTTTGAGTTATGGAATGGAGAATTATGCAGAATCTTTTTTTTGTCACCATTAAAGTTTTGGAGAAATTGCTACCTATGTTTTCAAATTAAAGGAAAATGTATTATTGTGCTAATAAAATTTTTGCAAACTTTTATATATTAAGTAGATAAAATCAGCTGCATATAATTATTGAATATTCCTCATCTCATTCATTGAATTTATATCACTATTTGATCTTACAGATAATCTAGATTAACCCTTTCATTTTATAGAGAAGGCCTAAAGAGATAAAGTGACTTTCCCAAAGCCACTCATTGGAATCCAGATCTTCTCAGCTCCAAATGACAATGATCTTTCCAATATCCCACACTGATAACATGCTCTTACTGAGACTTATTTTGGCTATTTTTATATGATAGAGAAGTGGCCAATTCAGCTAGTTTAATAAAATGTTCTAAATATTCAGTAAGAAAAAAAAGGTCAAATATACATTTTATCATAACAAACATACAGATATATGTGAGGATATGTGTAAATATCTACATGTATATGGTATTAGATATGTACGAGTGTACCTGTGTCCATACATGTGTACATGAACCATGCATTTCTTTATGTACAGTTCTAGTACATGACTAGAAATTACTGTGTGAATATTCTGGTGGTGTGTCATCTGAAGCAAATGTGAAATATGAGTGAATTCAAAATTTTAAAATAGTTAGAAAATGTGATGCTCTTTAATTAGTTCAGTTACATAGTGTCATAGTTCTAAAGATACAATTTCATCAAATATCACATTATTTAAAATTGTATTTGCAAATCCCTTATAATAACTCCAAAACTTCAAAGAGTAAAGTTGAATGACTGTCAAGCAAAAAAATAGGCTGAGCAGAAGTGTAGAAATGCATTCATTTATTTAATGTTTAACAAAATATTCTTATAGAATAATAGGAATCTGAGAAAATCTTATTCCATTGTGTTTTTCTCTTGCACCTCTTGGTAGAAAAACATTAATATTTATGATACATCTAATGGAGAAAAGTCATTTTCTTTAAAATGTCAGTAGCACATCAACATAATAGATACTACTTCACAGTCTGGTTTCTTTCTTATAAAATGTTGGCTCTTATTTGAAAAGAAAACCAGGAGAACCTAAAAGTATTTTTTCATCAAAATGCTGAGTTTGAAAATTTTAATAATTGAGTTAAACAATTAGCTAAGCTTCCTTCGTTTAAAAACAACACTATTCAGTTCAGTAGTATAGTTGAGTGGAACCATAGTAATTATTTGGAGCTAGAATGAAATAACTTAGAGATGGCTTTTATTATGGTGAAAGAGGCTGCAGTATTTTTTTAATATACTCTCAAAGTACTGGTTCAAGGTGCCAGGGTTCTCACTGAACTGCACAGTAATGTGCTTATATTTTCAGAATATGATAAAGTGAGTACAGGTTCAAACAAAGTCAGTACAACCTGCATTAGGACCTACTTCTGACATGTGGCTATGTAACCTTGGGCAAGTAATTTATGTACTTTCATGCCCCAGATTACTATCAAAAATTATCAGTTACGATATAGTTATTGATCTGTTGATAGAAAGAAGGCATTTCCTCACTATGAAGTCTCTATACATATGGCATAACAGGTCTAAACAAACAAAAAATTGAGTTCTATAGTCATATTATTAGGCTTATAAGTATTGAGTTAGAGTTCCAAGGGACCTTATATATCATTGACTTGGCTTTTAATTACATTTATAATTTAATAATATGAGGGCAGCTAGGTGGCACAGTGGATAAAGCACCAGTCCTGGAGTCAGGAGTACCTGGATTCAAATCTGGTCTCAGACACTTGATAATTACCTAGCTGTGCAGCCTTCGGCAAGCCACTTAACCCCATTTGCCTTGCAAAAAAAATTAAAAAATAATATGACATAAAATTTACCTGTAACAGACTATTATATTCAATTCTGTGTGAAGACTAAATAATTAGATTTTAAACATCTTTTTGTTATATTAAACTCTGCAAAATTAAAATCAAAGTATCAAACATAATCAAAAATTCTGATTGCAGATTTACTTATTCAATATTGTTATAATTGGAAAATAGCCTAGATATCTGTTGAGAGACACATTAATATGATTCTTTATTATAGATTTAGAATTTCTAGGAGTCAATTCATGTAATCCATATCTCCATTCTATACAGCAAAACTTGATCCACCAGACTTTTAAAGTAGATAGTAATCTGTCTTCCAACATCTCCATCATAATAAGATTCCAGTATATATGAAGAGGCTGACTAAATCATTGGAAGAGCTATTGGAAGAGCTCAGAAAATATTTTAAATATCAAGTAAGGGAGGTGGAGGAAAAATTGGGAAGAGAAAATTATGAAAACCAAGTCAGCACTTGGCGAAGGAGATAACAGAAAATAACAAAGAAAATAACATGTTAAAAATCAGTTTAGCTCAAATGGAAAAAGCAGTCCAAGAGATCATTAAGGAAACTGCCTCAAAAAAGCAGAATTGGCCATATAGAAAAGGAGATAAGAAAGCTCTCTGAAGAAAATAACTCCTTCAAATGTAGAAGGGAGCTAAGGGAAGCTGATGACTTTGTGAGAAATCAAGAAACAACAAAACAAAACAAAAGAATGAAAAACTAGAAGAAAATGTGAAATATCTCATTAAAAAAAAAAACAACTGACCTGGAAAACAGATTCAAGAGGGATCATTTAAAAATGATTGGGCTAGGGGTGGCTAGGTGGGACAGTGGATAGAGCACTAGCCCTGGAGTCAGGAGTACCTGAGTTCAAATCTGACCTCAGACACTTAATAATTACCTAGTGTGGCCTTGGGCAAGCCACTTAACCCCATTGCCTTGCAAAAAAACTAAAAACAAAAATGATTGGGCTACCTGAAATTTATGACCAGGAAAAGAACCTAGACTTCATGTTTAAAGAATTTCTCCAGGAAAATTGCCCTGATATCTTAGAAGCAGAGGGTAAAATAGAAATTGAGGAAATCCACTAATCAAATCCTGAAAGAATCTCCCCCCCAAAACTCCCAGAAATATTATAGCTAAATTCCAGAGCTCCCAAGCAAAAGAGAAAATATAAGCAGCCAGAAAGAAACAATTCAAATATCATGGTGCTATAGTCAGGATTACACAGAATTTAGCAGTTTTCACATTAAGGGTTCATAGGACTTGGAATAGAATATTCTGGAAGGCAAAAGATCTTGAATTACAACTGAAAATCAACCCAGCAAAACTGAACATCCTCTTTCAGGGGGAAAAGATGGACATTCATTGAAATAGGGGATTTTTAAACTTTGCTGTTGAAACAACAAGAGCTGAACAGAAAGTTTATTCTCCAAGTACAGGTGAAGCATAGAGGGGGTGGAAGGAAGGACAAATTATGAAGGAATAAATGATGTTGAACTCTCTTATATTCTTGCATGAGAAGATGAATCTGATAACTCATATGAACCTTCACATTTATTAGAGCAGGTAGAAATAGCAAAAATAGAAAAGGCACAGGAGAAAGCTGAATATGAAGATTTACTATAATACAAAGATAGAATCAATGGGCAAAAAAGGAACATATTGGGAGAAAGGAAAAGGAGAAGTAAAATGGGTTAAGATATTTCATGTAAAAGAGTCAAGGAGAAAAAACTTTTGCAATGGAATGAGGGAAGGTTACGGGGAGTGAGAAAAACTTCATTCTCATCAGAAGTGGCTCAGAGAAGAAATAACCTACACACTCATTAGGGTATAGAAATCTATCTTACCCTAGAGGAAAAAGAAGAGGAAAGGTATGAGAGAAAGGGGGGGGGCAGGGACAGTGGAGGGGGAGTATAGGTGATAGAGGAGAGAAAGATCTTGGAAAAGGGTAGTCAGATATAACACACTTTTTTGTTTCTTTCTGCAAGGCAATGGGTTGGTTGACTGACCCAGAGTCACACAACTGAGTGGTTGTTGAATGTCTGCAACTGGATTTGAGCCCAGGTCCTCCCAGCTCCAGGGTCAGTGTTCTAGCCATTGTGCCACCTGGCTGCCCCACAACACACTTTTGAGGAAGGACAAAGTGAAAGGAGAGAGAGAATAGAATAAATGTGAATGGGGAGGAATAGAGTGGAGACAAATACAGTTAGCAATAGCAACTGTCAGAAAAAATATTGAAGCACCTTCTCTGATGGATTTATGATAAAGAATGTGATCCATCCCAGAAACCAAGCTGACACCATCTGAACACAGACTGAAGTACATTTTTTTCTTTTTCTCTCACTTTATTTTTCTTGAGGTTTCTCTATCTTTGAGGAGATTATATTTACTTTTACAGCAAGACAATTGTAGTAATGTGAAAATAAATAAATTAAAATTAAAATAATCTGATTCCAACCTACCTTTCCACACTTATTTTGCATCTATCCCTTTTAAGCATTGAATCTTCCAGCTAAACTGATCTCTTTTGCAGTTCCCTGAATTCAGTGTCTCATATTCCCACTCTTGGCCATTCCCCAAGTGAACTTTTCTCCATGAGCAACTTCCTGCTCAGACTTCTTGTCACCACTACCACCATTACCATCACCACTATTACCTACATTTCTAAGTACTTTCTCCGGCCTCAAATTATCTTTCACTTACCTTATTCCTCCAGGTCAGTTTTCATTTTTGTCTTTGCACCCTGACTACCTAATACTGGTAGTTAAATGTTTATTTAACTGAATTGAATGGGGTACAGAATTGGATAAGAAGAGAATAGAAGGAATTGCAGGTGAGAAATTGCCAAGTGCTCATAATAAACCAACACTGACCCTTAGTGCATAATTTTAATATTTATTTTTTCCAGTGGTATTTGTATGGTTGCAAATCTTGGAACATAATAATTTACAAAATTAAGAGAGGGAGCCAATTAAAGGAAAATACATACATATGATGACACAAGTAAGAAATAGTATAAGATATATGTGTATACATATAGAGAGAGATGGAAAGGAGAGACTGAAACAGACACAGAGAGAGCAAGAGAGGCAGAGAGCACAGGGGAAATGTATGAATGGAAAAGGAAGGCCAACATGTAATGAGAAGAAATGATAACAATTGGGATGACCCAAATGCATCCCTGGTGCCTATAAAATATAGAATAGATCTGGAAGAATACTTCCACCACATTTAGTTTCTTCTCTACAGAATATGTATGAGAGAACACCATATGGGAGAATATAAAGAATAATCACACAAGTTGAGAAAGCAAGGATGATTTGCAATATGGTCCAATGGAAGGGAGAGTTGTATTCATAAGGTCATAGATTCACTGAAGTATCAGAGCATTCCAAGTGGAATACCGTCCCTTGTAAAAGGAGAATGACTGGATTTTTAATAACCACTTGAGCAAGACATAGTAAATGCTATTTAGTTATATAAAATATTAAAATTTGACATTTCATTCTTTGTAACACTCCTTATAATATGGAAGACCTTTTGGGGGACTTGTCTTATTTTTCATCATATATTCTTACCATTAACCCCTATCCCACTATCTAACACAATGCTTTGTATATAATAGGTGTTTAATAAATATTTGTTGAATTGAATAATTCAGTAATTTTCTTTTCCTCTGTCTGAAATGTAGCCTTCCTCTTTGTACGCACCCTCACTGTCTTTTAATGAGACCCAAACTATCATTGTTCTCTCTTTTCTCCTTTGCCACCTACATATCTGTCACCCAGTTCTGTTTCTTTCTCAGCAATATTTCTCAAATCTACCCCTTCCATTAATTGCCATAGACACACTCTAGTTGAAAAACCTTTTAGTTCTTCCTACTGCCTCTAGCTCTTTCCCCACTATCCTACACAAAAGAGTCAGAAAGAAGAGAGTGGGTGGTAAGGACAAGGGGCCATGGAGATCAGATTACTTCTGTAAGAAACTTAGTAGTGAAAAGAAAAAAATGATGTAATAGCTAGATGGGAACAGAAGGACTGAGGGAAGTTTTGTTTGCTTTTGGTAGTTTTTTTAAAAGGATATGGAAATTCTAAGCTTATTTTATGAAATTGGCAAAAAGTCCAAAAAAAAGAGAATATGATTAAACAAGCATAATCAGGAATGATTGTTGGATCAAGGTCCTGGAGGAAACAGTGGGAACTGGAATCAAGGGCACAGTTAAAGAAATTGACCTTAGCAAGTAGTAGGAATACCTCTTTTTATCCTCTCCTTCTGTGTACAGGGACAAGAGAAATGGGTAATGATGCTGGAAAATTTGGAGGAATAAAAGAGTTGAGGAAGCACTTGGTCAGTCTTAATTATCTCAATGGCACAGATTGTCATCTGCTTTTAATGTGAAGCATGGGTATGTAGTTGTGTATTTAAAGTAGAAATAACAAGGTTGAAAAAGATTGATGTTCATTCCCTTACAACACCATGGTCATTATTTAAAGTTACAGAGGAAATAGAATTGTCAGGAAACAGTATATGTGTATGGGGTGTAGGTTGTGTTCAAGAAAGACTATTACCATCAGGAGTACCTGGGTTCAAATCCGACCTCTGACACTTAATTATCTAGCCGTGTGGCCTTGGGCAAGCCACTTAACCCCATTGCCTTGAAAAAAAAAATCTAAAAAAAAAAAGACTATTACCTCTTGCATGAAGGCTTCCAGGTCCTTTTAAGAGTTGCTTTCCACTTTTGATGTCCACCTGAGCCACCTAACTCTCACCTGTGGCTCTAAAAAGTTGCAGCATGCCACACTCCAGTAAACTATTTTGGCAGGAAGGCTAAACCACGTTGAGAGTAACTGAGGGAGTCTCAAACTCATCAGTGAGTTGTCAGGGGTACCTACCCCAAGAATGTGAAGTCTTCCATTGGTGGAAAGGGTGAATGAGAACATTTCATTCCAAGGGTCATGAAGGCAGCTGAAGCAGATTCTGTGGAGAGCTTAGAGCTTGGTTGATAATACCAAGGTCATCCACCACCTCAAGGGTCATGACCAGTTGCCTTGACTCTGTCTTGACACTGGATCATGATGACTTTGGAAGAGAGAGAGATGGACAACTTTGTACAACTCTGCCTCATTTAGATCCAATTTATATATGCATCAATAGACATCACCCATACTACTTTATATTCCTATCTCAAAGTCCTGTGATGATAGGCAAGTTGTGAAGCAGTAGGTGCAGACACAATGGGAGCTGTTGTCACAACCCCCCACACAGGTGGCCCACTGAAAGGAGCAGTGAGATTCGGCAATCCCCTGGGTGACTGAGCAGTCCTTTTTAAGAATTGCACTGCCCATCTCCTGGTGTCATAAAGGGGCTAAAAAACGTGCCCAAAATATTGTCTGCTTATCTAACCCTGGTCTGATTACTGTGGCAGTTGGAGATCCCACCCTGTGGACAAGACATAAAAAGAATCTAAAAAAACTTCTTCAAAGAAGATTCCACTTACCATCAGCATATAGAATGTGCATACACTCATAGACAACATAAGATCCAACAGCTTTTATTGCAAGAGAATTCAACAGGTATCATATCCAAATAGCAGTCCTGAGTGAAACAAAGCAGGCAAATGAAGGCCAGCTTACTGAAGTCAGAGCTGAATATACATTTTTCTGGTGTGACCAGAAAGGGAAATATCATGAAGCTGTAATCAAAACTAAGCTAGTCAACAATACAATGAGATTGCCACTTCCAGGAATCAGTACCTAGGCTCTCACCATGACAAACTCTGATGAAGTCAAAGAAAAATGTTATGAAGACCTGGAGACCTTTATCATTAATGTACCAAAAGAGGAAAAACTTATAATTCTGGGTGATTTTAATGCTAGAGAAGGCTCAGACCACCAGACATGGCAAGGAGTCCTTGGAAAGAATGGAGTTGGAAACAGCAACAGCAATGGTCACCTTTTACTGAAGACTTGTGCTTCTCATGACCTCATCACAAGCACTGTCTTCCATTTACCTAAAAGCAATAAAACTTCCTGGATGCACACTCATAGCAAACATTGGCTTCTAGACTATGTGATTGTAAGCAAATGAGACAGACAGGATGTGAGAGTGACAAAGATAATGTGTGGCACAGAGTACTGAACTGTTCACAGACTCATCCTCTCCAAGCTAAATATTCACATTCAACTGAAGCCACAGCCCCAAGGCAAAAAAAAAAATGATTACTAGAAGAACTAATGCCAAGAGACTAAGGTATCTCTCTGAGCAGGAACAGTTTGTTGATAACTTGGAGGAACACTTGGCATTGGCAACAGTGAAACAGAAAAAGAGCGGGGCGCTTTCAGAGATCTGTTGGGGCATTTTGGTCTTCTTTGTCATTTTGATTTTCTTTGATAATGAAAGATAATATGTGTGTTTAACCACAATATATACACATATATTATATATAAAGAGAGACACATAAATTTTTGTAGTCAAAACACCTTAATAATTTATACGTTTTAAGTCAAATTTGCAACTCTTCAATAGTCTCTTCAAGAATAAACAAAAATATTGAAAACACAAACTAAGGACAAGATCATTTTTTTGACCAGTCCTACTGCTGAGCAATCAAAGATCTGATGGCAGGTAGGGACTCTTTTATCAGGAATAAAAACCAAAACTTTTTTTTTGTCATTGTAATCAATAAATAATCATAGACTCTCACAGGTGAAAATGGTGATATTAAGTGCTATTTATGTGAATTGCATTCACATACCTGAAAAGGTATCTGCTTGACAGCTGAACTGATAAACCTCTCTTTTTCACTGAGGAAGGCCCATTACTTCTCAAGACAGTCAATTCAACTTCTAGATGGTTTTAATTCTGGACAGCTAGGAACATTTTCCTTATATCAAGCCTATCTTTATTTTTTTTAACATTTCTCCCACATTTCTCCTAGTTCTGGACTCTGTGACCAAGCAGAACACATCTCATCCTTCCCCATGAAAATCCTTCAAATACTTGAAAACAGTTAAAATGCTACTCTTAAGCCTTTGCTTCTTTAGTTCAAACATACTTAGTTCCTTCAAATGATCTTCAAAGTGATACCAATTCTTTAGAGTCTGAATAAACAACCAAAAATACCTATTTTACCAGCTATTCAGTCTGTCAACCTTTCATGTACATACTAATAATGAAACAGTAAACTGTTTAGTTTACTCATTTGAATTTGATATGACAGTAAAAAAATCTGATTTAATTTAACCCTGATTACATATCTATTTTAATTTCAAGAATAATTCTTTAATTTTCAAACTCACTCATTTTCTAAAAACAACTGTCTTGAGATACCACAAATACAAAAAAATAAAATTACTAAAATTAAATGTCATATAATCAAGAAGAAATCTTTTAAAAATAACAAAGTTCATGTCAATTGTGAAGAGAAATAGGTTTCTAAGAAAGATATACAATCCAAAACTTTCATATAAAATGAGAAATATGATGGGACTCATTTTCAAACATCCTGTATTAAAAGATTATCCATTTGCCAGTAGTGAATGGTGCCACCCATAGAGAATACACCTCCTTATCTTGTTCATTGCCAGAAAGGGAAAAAATTCCTCCTATATAATAGGTACATTCAATCAGAGGATCTGTCTGGTTTTAGAAAGTTCTAGACTACTAGTGTCTTCCCCATAATCAAAGGTAGTAACAAATGTGAAGTTCTATTATTCTCTAATTAATATTTTCATGAATCCCACTAATTTCTCTTTCATGCCCTAGGATATTTGAGAAGGCCTTCTAGAATGCTTCAATACTTAGTACCATACCTTATACATAGTAGGTGACTTAATAAAGGTTTCTTTCACTGGAAGGCCTTTTTTTGTCATTGTAACCAATAAAAACTTCATTGTTTACAATGAAGATGATTGTTATCTGGCAGATGATTAATAAATATACCATTTTGTTCTCTGGGATAGAACCATTCATAGCTTATCTCTGTAAATTAGCTCAAAGCAGCTTTGGGGGTTATATATACTCATATTCTTATAAATAAAGAATTCATCACTCTAATACAACTGCTTTCTGAGAGATTTCTTCTTAGGTCTCAGAGAAAGACAACAATATACCAATGTGTATATATATATATATATATATATATATATATATATATATATAATCATTGTTTGTAAAAACCCCAAGGAGGTCCCAATGGCCATCTGTGTTCACACACACACACACACACACACACACACACACACACACACACACACACACAAACATTTTCACAAAATAAAAAAAAAATCTCCAATAAACAATTCTCTAGCAAACTATGCTAATCTCAAATAATCTTTTCCCTATAATCCAGCTCTACCCTTCCTCTGGGCCAAGTTTTGACAGAGGTCCTAGATACTAAATTAATATCAGTAAGAAGTCTGATTAACAAATTTAATTCTGGGGCAGCTAGGTGGCTCAATGGATAGAGCACCGGCCCTGGAGTCAGGAGTACCTGAGTTCAAAAGCAGCCTCAGACACTTAACAATTACCCAGCTGTGTAGTCTTGGGCAAGTCACTTAACTCCATTTGCCTTGCAAAAACCTAAAAAAAAATTAATTCTACTTCAAAATAAAGAACAGCAGAATAGGAATATTGTTACCTATGAAACTATCTTAATGCTGAAGGCATATGATTCATCAACATGTTCTTTAGAAATATGTATGAAGACATTGTCTTAGTAATAGAACTACTTTGCGAGGAAAGATATTATTCAGGCATAATGGGAACTTAAGCATCTTGTTTCAATCAAAGCTTTCTTATTTATTGAGTATGTCTGTTTCCAAAAGTTATTCTCTGAAGGAATTTCATCATCTTTAGAAAAAGGAAAAGTGATTTGAGTGGGAGGAAATGGCTAGAGGGAAGGGAATCTGTGGAATTAAACCTGGCAACATTTTGGGTAATTTAAGGAAGAAGGAAAAAGGAAGGCAAGAAGTGTAAGTATTTGAGTCAAGACTTCTTGAAGTTCTGCTGATTTCAAATTTTTATGCTATTATTCCTAAGCTCCCTCTCCCCCTTCTCTTTCCCAGTTCTTAGTCCCTCAATCCTCAACCAAGAGAATATTATTTGCTGACAATATAGGACTTTAAATTTACTGAATTAAAATGTACCTTGTGGAGAATGAGTCACTTGACTAGTCAGAATTCTGAAGCCATATACTTATGTCATTGTATTTGCCTCCCTACTCTCCATTTTTTTCCCTATATAAATACTGAATTGATATGCAAGTAAAGATTAAGAACAAAATACAATCTCTGTTTCCTCACACAGACAAGCTACATTAAATGATCCTTGCTTAAAAAATAGGACACTCTTATAAATGACTACATGGAGAGATAATTCCAGAGCTTAAGTGCTACATTTATTATGGGTTATTATATAGTTGCAATTAAACTCTTTTGAAATCTTATATCAATCTCTCCCATTTTTCCATCCTCTATTTTTTATTTTAACCTACTGAGCAGTTTTATATCCTACTGTGTAGAAGACGGCTAGGAAGAACTCATGAAATATTGATACTAAAGAAAGCATAATACCAGTCAGCAAGGTGCATTTATACCTTTCATTTCTATATGCCACCATCTCAGAAAAGTTTCTTGCTCTGATTATGTAAAGACAAAAAGTCAAGAGTTCTTGCAATTTAATTGGAACAAAACTGACAATACTGTAGCATAATCACAAAACAGCTTTGTCAAAATGACTCTAAGAGCTTACAGTTCAGTTCTATAATAAGTGCAATATATATATCAATTAACTTTGGTGAAGAGAGATTGAAATCATTTTCAGAACTCCATAAGATTAATAATAGGGTGAAATAAAAAATGTAATTAATTGAAAGATTTATTTCTGAATTATATATAAGTAAACAACAACACACTGACAATTGGAAGCAGTTACTATGAAGTGGTTGAACTTAGAGTTAGGAAGATCTAGATTCAAATCTTTCTCTGCAATATATTAGCTGTGTGACTATGGACAGGTCACTTTCTGTTCATGAGTTTTAAGGAATGTCATGGGACATTCTACATATCTACAAAAATCATAGAAGGGAAAAGGTGAAATGCACCCATATACCAGGTTGTCTCCTTAAAGCTCTTAGGAGTATGATATGTAAAAATTAAAACAGCACACAGGCAGGAAAGGTTTTTACAATCATGGTTTTAGTGCTTATTATATTTAGTGCTATATTATACAGTCTAGCACTGGATAATAATTTTATTCTTAATATTATTTTTAATTCTATAGTTTTTCTAAAATATTTTTCTTTTTTTTTTAGTTTGGATTGGAAATTTCTCAAGAGCAAAGAATGATTTTAATTTTTTTTTAAACCTGGAGTGCCTAGCACAGTGGTAGATATAAATCAAAAATTAATTCTTATTGACTTAACAAATTGTATTTCAGAAAACCATCTGTGAAAGAGATCTTAACAAACTGGAAACTAAGCTAGGCTTGTGTAAGTTTTATGAAGGGAAAAACGAAGAACTTATAATTTATAATTCGTTCAACTCTGAAGTCTCTCCTTATGTATAGCAAATTGGCAAGGATGATAGTGCTGGAATGGTTGTAGAAAGACTGACAGATTAAGGCAGTTTTGGTTGATTTTCAACCATTCAGGAAAGCAATTGAAATTTTGCTTAAAAAGTTACTAAATTGCCCATACTTTTGATGTAGAAATTTTACTTTGAAACATATCTCAAAAAGAGGACAATTAGAAGAAGAAAGATTCTCATATTCTCCAAAATATTTATAGAAGTTTTTATCATAACTAAGAACTAAAAGTATATGTTCATTAACTGAAGAATAGCTAAAGAATTTGGTCTATGAATGGATGGATGTACAGGACATAAAATTTGGTAGTCCTATATGTAAAAGTGCTGAATATGAAGAAGACAAAAAATGCAAAAGAAAAGAACAGAAGATGAATTGATACAAAGTGAAGTAAGCAGAACCAGGAAAACTATTGCTTTATTGTTGTAATAATAGCTAAAATTTTAAGTGCACCTATTATGGACCAGGAACTGTGCTACATTCTTTACAAATACCTCATCTAATCCTTACAAACATATTTGAACTCAGCTCTTCTTGACTCCAAGCCCAGTACTCTAATTTCTGAACCATCTGGCTCCTGACTAACAAAAAAATTTAAAAAAAACGGGATTTGAACTAAAGTCTTCTGAATTCCACATCTAACGCTCCATCCATTACGTCATTTAACTATTTAAAAAAACAGTATACACAATAACCACAACAATGTAAATGCAAAGTTATATTTATTCAATTTATCCTACAATGTTAAGATTGTATAATTTGTTAATGCTGAGTTGCCATTTTAATCTAGTCTGCACAGAGAAAGAAAAATCTAGATCATTTTTTTAAAAAAGGAGGATTTAGAGACCTGAAATTTTTTTTACAGATAGTATTTAAGATAATTGTATGAATATAGGCTTAAGTGACTTGTGACCATGTCGTTCCTTGCAGTCTTACTGTTAGAAACCAAGAAGAAGAAAGAGCAAGGAGAGCATCCTATGAACTCAGGACAGAAGAACTTCCAAACTGTGAAGAAAGGTAAAAATTTAACATTTATATAGGATGTACCATGGTATCAGAAATACAAGAGTCTGATTAGGGCATACAAAAATTAGCTATTACATTATTACTTTTTATTTTAATTTTTTTAAATTCAGTTTTAGCTTATTTTCAGTTCCAAATTCTCTCCCCGCTTCCATCACTGTTTTTCTAATCAACTGAGAAAGCAAGAAAGCAATGACCTGTCTATCTACAGGTAGACAGCACATTTTATCAAGGGTCCTCTAGTTTCATTGGTTTGGTCAAAATTTCCAAGTTTTTAAAAGTTTTTTTTTCTTTACAATAATGTGCTATTCTATAAATTGTTCTCTTGGTTCTCCTCATCTCACTTTACATCATTTCATAAAAGTCTTCTCAGGTAGTTCTGAAACCACCCACTTTCTTATTTCTTACAGCACAGTAGTACTTTATCTCATATGCATAACTTGTTCAGTCACCAATTGATGGACTTTCAGTTTCCAATTCACCATGAAAAAAAAGCTATTACAAGTATCTTTTGTTCATATCAGTCCATTTCATCATTCTTTGATCTATTGACATAAAGACATCATATTAAACATAGTATATAGACATATTTGGTATTTGTAAGTCAAACAGTTTACATAGTTTAATTTTGGAGCATGGTTCCAGATTGCTTTCCAGAATAACTGGACTAGTTCATGACTCAACCAAGTGTGCATTAATATACCTGTTATCCATAGCTTCTCCAGAATTTGTCAGTTTCCTTTTTCTCAACTTCACAAATCTGAAGATATGAGGGAGTTGCATTCCTCTTCTTATTAGTGATTTTAGAACATTTTTCTTCATGACTACTGAGCCTTGAATTTCTTCTGTTGAAAACTGTTTACTCATATCCATTTTCCATTTGACAATTAAGGAATTGATTTTATTCTTTAAAATTGGCTCAATTTCCTATATCTTTATCAGGGAAACTTTTTTTGCAAAGGTTTTTTTCCCCCAAATTTTTCCAACTTATCTTCTAATTTTTGCTACATTGTTTTGTTTGTATAAAAATATTTGTCCATTTTTCTCTAGTGAGCCTCTCTGTCTTTTGAGTGGTCATGAATCTGCCCCCTATTCATAGGTCTGAAGATAATTTCTTCCATACTTCTCTATTTTGATCATGATGTTATCCTTTATTTCTAAATGGTGTACCCATTTGGAGCTTGTCTTGATACACAGTATGAAATATTAATACCTTAGTTTTGCCAAACTACTCTCTGTTTTTCAAAATATCTTCACCAGATAATGAAATCTTGCCCCAATAACTGGGACCTTTGGATTTTTCAATCCTTAGAATGCTGTGCTCATTTGCTTTATATATTCTTAATACCTAATTTTTCCTCTGATCTATTTCTCACCACAGTGCCAAATTGCTTTAATAATTATGGTTTTGTATTATGGTTTGAGTTCTGACATTGATTGACTCTATTCCTTCCCATATTTTTTAAATTATTTCCCTTAATGTTCTTGTACCTCCAAATAAATTTTGCTATTTTTTCTAGTTCTATTAAATAATATTTTGGTAGTTTGGTTGGTATGGCACTGAATAAGCAAATTGATTTAGGGAGTATTTTTATTATAATGTTTCAGTCCTACCACAAGCAATTATATTTTCCTTTTATTTAGAACTATCATTATTTATGTAAAGCTTTTAGAGTTGTGTTCATATAGTTCCCATGTGTATCTTGGAAAGTAGACCAAAATATTTTACACTATCTGTAGTTATTTCAAATGAAATTTTGCTTTCAATCTCTTCTTGTTAGGTTTTTGGTAATATCAGAATGCTGATGATTTTTGTAGGTTTATTTTATATTCTGAAACTTTCATGAAATTATTTATTGTTTTAATTAACTTTTTAGTTGATCCTCTGTTATCATATAATCTACAAAAAGTAATAATTTTGCTTCTTTTTTGCTTTTACTTATTCCTTCAATTTAGTTTTCTTTTCTTATTACTGTTGACAGTATTTCCAGAAGTTAATGGTAGTAATGAACATCCTAACTTTACCTTTAATCTCAAATGGAAAGGTCTCTAGCTTATCTCCTTTACAGATAATGCTAACTCTTAGTTTTAGGTAGATAAATATTTATCAATTTAAGAGAAGTATAACTTATTTCTAAAATTTTTAGAATTTTGACCAAGATGAGTATTTTATCTTGTCAAATGATTTTTCTGCATTATTTGATATAATTACATAATTTTTAAAAATTTTATTATTAATATAGTCTATTGTGTTGATAGTTTTCCTGATATTGAACCAATCCTGCAATCCTAGTATAAATCCAGCCTGATAATAGTGTGTTTAATTTTGTGATAAATTATACTCACCTTGTTAAGAATTTATTCAAATTTTCTTTCATCAATATGTAAGAAATAATAGCCTATAGTTCGCTTTCTCTATTGAATCTCTCTGATTTTAAACTAAAATCTATATTTGAATTAAAGAAGGAATTTGGTAGGACTGCATATTTTCCTATTTTTTTTTTTAGGTTTTTGCAAGGCAATGGGGTTAAGTGGCTTGCCCAAGGTCACACAGCTAGGTAATTATTAAGTGTCAGAGGTTAGATTTGAACTCAGGTCCTCCTTACTCCAGGGCTGGTGCTCTATCCACTGTGCCACCTAGCCACCCTTTTATTTTCCTGTTTTTTTAAACACTTAATGTAGTATTGGAATTAATTGTCTTCAAATTCACTTGTATATCCATCTGATCCTGGGATTTTTGTCTTTGAAAATTCATTTTGGGCATGTTCAATTTTTTTCCCCTCAAGTTAATTAAGTTCTCTATTTCTACTTCTCTTGATATGGACAATTAATACTTTTTTGTAAACATCTATTTCATTTAGACTATCAATTTAATAGCATTTATGGGATGAAACAATTCCTGTTGAACCCAAAGAAGCAAGATGGAGACTGAGCTATGAATTTTGAGGAGCACATTTTATTACCATTGAATATGTGGGGATACCTCCTCAAAGCACATAGCATTGAGGGTCCAGAGAACAAGGTTTTTATAGTATTTGGGGGGGCATGTATTGTGAGCAAGCAAGATATAGAAGCAGAGATAGCAGTTAGATATATTTCCTTGTCAGACTATTACAAATATATGCAAACATATGGCCTAGTATAGATTTTGCTTTATGTCTTAACATGTTTCTTGAAACCGAGGGAGTCACATATTCTCGGGCTTCCCACAGGTTCAAGGAGAGTGGAATTTTATAGATACAGCAAAATGATTAGGTTAACAAGAGCCTTTTGTGTATCTCAGACAAATTTATGGTATAATCTCGTGACCCCAGAGTCAAGCATTTGGGTCCTGTTCGATTATTCTCAGACCCAAAGGTGCCTAGCTAAGTTTATATTTCTGAGAAGTTTCTCAGGGCCCAGAAAGGTATCAAGGACCCCTTTTATACAGGGATTACACAAATATTAATATTGTACTTCATTCCAAATAATTTCTTTTATCTCTCTGTCTTTGGCTGTGAATTCAGCCTTTTCATTTTTGAAATTGGCAATTTAGTTTTCTTCTTAAGTTTTTGAAAGAAATTTAATCAATGGCTTATCTTTTTTATTGTGTTTTAGAGTTATTTGATTCATGAATTCTTTAGTATTGTTACTTTGTTTCTAATTACTTTTTAATCTTTGTTTCAAAGGTCCTTTACTGAATACAATTTTAGAGCATTTTAGTCAGTAAGAGATATATTTAATATTTCTTCTTTTCTCCATTTTTTGTGAGGTTCTAATGCCTGAATACATGATCAGTTTTTGTGAAGGTGCCATGCATAGCTGAGAAATAGGTATACTCCTTAAAATTCACATTTAATATTCTCCAAAAGCTTATCATATCTAATTATTCTAAAATTATGTTCTATATTTTGTTTTTTAAAATTTGTTTTTTTTTGTGAGACTTATCTTGCTCGTAAAGGGGATAAATTAAATTTTAAAAAATAAAAAAATAAAAAATAAAAGGGGTAAATTGAAATTCTCCACTATTTATAATTTTTCTCTCTCTTTCCTCCTTTAATACATTTAACTTTTCCTTTAAGAATTTAAATGCTATCTTATTTGATGCATATATGTTTAGTATTGATGTTAATTCAATGTCTATGGCATCCTTTATCAAAATATAGTTTCCTTATTTATTGCTTTTTTGCATCTATTTTTGTTTCTGTTTTGCCTGAGCTTATGATTTTTCCCTTGCCTTTTAAAAATTCAGCTGACACATAATAGACTCTGTTCTAGCCTATTATTTTAATTTTATTAATTTAATATAATTTAATTATATTTTTTATTTCAAGTGCATTTTCTTGCAAACAATATATCATTGGTTCTAGTTTCTAATTTTCTGTTTTATGTATGAGTCCATTCCATTCACATTTATGACTCCTCACTAGCTTTCTTCATCTTATGCTTTTTTCTTCTCTAGTCTTTCTAGTCTTCTCTAGTCTTTCCTTTAAGAGATTGCTTTGCTTCTGCTGAATCCTACCCTAAACTATTTTCCTTCTAATTCTAGTTTTTCCTTCCCCTTTCCCTGTGGATCAAACATTTTTCTGGTCCCAAATCTCTGTGTGTGTGTGTGTGTGTGTGTGTGTGTGTGAGTGAGTGAGTGAGTGAGTGTGTGCATGTGTGTGCACATGCATGCACACACACACACACACACACACACAAACACACACAGTCTTCCCTCCTCTTAACAGTTCAGATGAGAGTGAGGTTGAATGTGCCTATTCTCCTGTGCTCTCTCCTTCTTGTTTTTTGACTTCTACTTGCTCACTTCATTTACAGGACATAATTTTCTCCATTTTTTCTTTTCCTATCCCTCTTCCCAGTATACTCCTCTTCCCCACTCTTTCCATTCTTCTTTTAAAGTCATCAAAATGTACAGAATCATTCTTAGGCCCTGAGTATAATTAGATTCCTTATATGAGCCCTGATGATGAATTTAACTCTGTCTAGTTCCTTATAATTGCTCACTTATGTTTACCTTTTTATTTTTCTCTTTACTCCTATGTTTGTATGTCAGATTTCTTAACTAGCACTGATCTTTTCATCAGGAATACTCAGAAGTACTTTATGTCATTATAGCTCTATTTTTTCTTCTATATAATTATATTTAGTTTGTTGGATGAGTTATTCTTAGTTGTAAGTCTAAATACTTTATGGAAGATCATATTCCAAGTTATATATACCTTCAAAGTATAACTGCTAAGTCTCATATCATCTTAGGTGGCTCCTCAGTAATTGAATTCTTTCTTTTTTGGTTGCTTGCAATAATTTAAATTTGACCTCAGAACTCTAGATTTTGGCAATAATATTCTTGGGAGTTCTCATTTGTGTATGTGTGTGTGTATATGTGTATGTGTTTTGAAAAGGTAACTGGTGAATTCTTTTTAATTTCTATTTGTCCTCTGGTTCTAAGAGATCTGGATAATTTTTTAAATGATTTTTTTGAAATGTAATGTCTAGGCTCTTTTTTGGTCACAGTTTTCAGGTTATCCAATGGTTCTTAAGTTATCTCGTCTTGATCTATTTTCTTTAACACTTATTTTTACTATGGGGTATCTTAAATTTACTTTTATTTTTCCAATCTTTTGACTGTTTTGCTATTTCTTCATGTTTCGTGGAGTCATTGGCTTCTATTTGGTCAAGTCTAATTTTCAAGGAGTTAATTTCACAGGTAAGGTTTTGTATTTATTGTTCTAAATTATTAATATTTTTTCACATATTTCTTCCAATTTTCTTATTTCTTTTCTCAGTTTTCCTGTTCTCATTCAGTTTTTTTTAGGTTTTTTTTTTTGTAAGGCAAACGGGGTTAAGTGGCTTGCCCAAGGCCACACAGCTAGATAATTATTAAGTGTCTGAGGCCGGATTTGAACCCAGGTACTCCTGACTCCAGGGCCGGTGTTTTATCCACTAAGCCACCTAGCTGCCCTCATTTAGTTTTTAAAGTAATTTTTCAGCACCTTTAAAAAAAATTGTTTTTATTATTCTAGTAATTCTTGTTGGACTTCTGACCAAGCTGCATTTTTTTTTTGAAGTTTTGCTTACAGAAGTTTTTAGAAATTCTCTTCTTTTGAGTTTTTGTCTTAAGTGTTCCTTTTACCATAACAGCTCTTTATGGTATGAATCTTTATTCTTTTTTTCCAGCCTACTTCTTGACATTGGATTTTGTTGTTGTTATTGTTAGAAGTTTGTGCATCTCTGAATGACAGGAATGGGGGGTGGAGAGGGGAGTCTGATCTGAGCTTCTGTCTTCTAATATCCTTCTGCTGTTTTCACAACTCAAACTAGAAACCTACAAGTTTTCAGTGCTCCTAAAGTGATGTGATCTGGAATGAAATCTGCTCACTACCCTCTCTGGTCTATGCTCGGCAAATTACTGTCCCAGGTTTGGTCTGTCTGATCTGGGACTTCTGTCCTGGTAATTCCACTACAAGTTTATACCAACTACTAGAAAAAATTCTTTACTCCGCTCTTGGGATCAAAGCCCCACAGCTTCTTTTTTTCCCAGAATTTATTCTTTGATTAGTGCATATTTAGAGCCTTACTGGCAATCACTCTCTGGGACCACTCTTATCCTCTTTGCCCTGAATCTATGACCCAGATCTGGTTAGTTAGCCACAGAGTTGCCAGATGGAGTCTATTCCTGCTGTCTTCACTAATTCAGGAATGTCTTGAGATCTCTTCCCTGAACTGGTTCCTAGTCTCACTCTCTTTTAACCCCTGGATGCTGAATGCTTCACAAAGTGCATTCCTAACCAGATTCTATCCCCAACATCTACAGACTTGAATGTCTCCCTAGTTTGCCCTGGGCTGGAAAAAATTATTTGCTTTCCAAAGAAATGGACCTTCTATGTGTCATTGTAGAAAATATTCACCGGCCCTAGGGTTAGGAAGACTTGAGTTCAAATCTGACTTCAGACACTTAATAATTGTCTTGCTGTATGACCTTGGGCAAGTCACTTAACCCTATTGCCTTAAATAATTTTTTTAAAAAGATACTTATTAGCCTTTGTACTCAAAAAATCCAGGATAATTAGACTGAATGAGAAAAAGTAGATGCAACTAGAAATTTATAATATACCAAATTCTTTCCCCCTTTTTTGAAGGCAGTGGTTAATTGGTCAAAATATTCATTTCTTTTTCTTTGAGGGGGTGGGGTTGCAAGATAATTGGATTAAGTGACTTGCCCAAGCTCACAAAGCTAAATTAGAATTAAGTGTCTGAAGCCAGAACTCAGGTCTTTCTGACTCCAGGGTCAGTACTTTATCCACTGAGCCACCTAGCTGCCCCAAAATATCCATTTCTGAGCAATTATTCAGCAACTTTTGATTGTAGACATTTTAGCCCTACCTAAATAACTCATTTAGATGCAATGGAAAATAATATTGAAATATATTGATTGCCTGGAAATAAGAGAAATTCATACTAAATAAACTTTTTTCTTCCTATGTAAACATGTTTTCATTCTATTAGGAGGGAGGGGGAGATTGTTTCTAATAGTAAAATTAAAATGAATAATTATTAATTTTTCTTCCTCTTTAATTTTTTTTGGGGGGGGGGGTCTCTCCTAAGCCCTACACCTACTCTGGAAGAAGTGAATGCCTGGGCTCAGTCATTTGACAAGTTAATGGTCACTCCAGCAGGAAGAAATATTTTCCGGGAGTTCCTCCGAACAGAATTCAGTGAAGAAAACATGCTCTTTTGGATGGCCTGTGAGGAACTGAAACAGGAAGCCAATAAAAGTGTTATAGAAGAGAAGGCAAGAATAATATATGAAGATTATATTTCTATTCTTTCTCCTAAAGAGGTAGGAGACTATTCCCTAGATTATTTATATTAGTTTAACTATCCCAAACCCTCTCCATTTGTATAGGCATGTATACTTTTCTTGCCCTGACATTAGAGGTTCAATCATAAATCTCAGTTCAGAATTATGAGGATATGTCCAACTGCTGTCTTTGGACTGAGTAAACTTATTTTAACAGCTCTCTACCTTCCTTCCTTCCTTCCTTCCTTCCTTCCTTCCTTCCTTCCTTCCTTCCTTCCTTCCTTCCTTCCTTCCTTCCTTCCTTCCTTCCCCCCTTAGACTTGGACTTGCTAAAGAGATTTTTTAAAAAAAATTCACATCTCCCAGTGGATCCTCCTCTCAGGAACCTATCTTTCAGATGTAGAGTACAAACTTTGGGCTGAGAGCTTCCCCACAAGGAGAAAGCAACTGAGTTCACTACAGTAGATTCCTTTCAGCCATAATCGCACAGTACACATTGAATCCTAGCCTCAGAAGGCTTTCCCATATCATGGCTTTAATCCTTATGGATCTCCAGTTATTATATCTGTTGGGTCCAATAATGTAGCATTGTCTAAGAACTCTTTCTCTGTGTCTAGCTAGGGTTCTAAGTCTTCAAACTTCTCCACTTGGCCAAAAACTCTAGAAAGGTAACACTCAACATACCACAAAAATTACAAATGGAGAAATGTGAAAGAATTAGACTTCTACTTGAAGGCAGAACTGGGAACCACAGAGAGAAGCTGCAAAGCAGCAAATTTAGGTGCTATATAAGGATAAAACTGCTAGAATACTCTAGAAGTTAAATGATCCACACTGGAAAGAAAAGGATCTTCCCTTTGCTCTTCAAAAGCCAGATAGTTGACAATTTGTTAGAAAAAAATTACTGTTGACATCTGAGTTGAGCTAGTTGGGCTCATATAGGATCACAGAAGTAGAGTTGGAAAGGGCTTCAGAAATCATTAAGCACAACTCCTCATCTCCATTTTGTAGATGGGAAAACTGAGGCAGTGACCACAAACTTTTGTTTGTTTTTGTTTTTTAGGTTTTTGCAAGGCAAATGGGGTTAAGTGGCTTGCCCAAGGCCACACAGCTAGGTAGCTATTAAGTGTCTGAGACCGGATTTGAACCCAGGTACTCCTGACTCCAGGGCTGGTGCTTTATCCACTGCGCCCGCCACCTAGCCTCCCTGACCACAAACTTTTATGAAGTGCTCACATTGTGCTAGTTCTTGGGAATACAAATACAAGTTAAAAATAGAAAGATAACCCCTGTCCTTAAAGATCTTATTTCTTATGGAAGAGGGCAACCCATAAAAAGGAGCTGAAAAAGGATAGGGGAAGGGTAAAGTCTGGAGAATTGGGTACATAGCTGGGGAAGAACTGAAGGAGGGGTTATGACTGTCCTGGGCTGAGAGAGGTTCAGTAACTTGCCCATAGCTAACAAGTATTTGAGGCAGAATTTGAACTCAGGTCTTCATAACTTGAGGTTCAGCTATATCACAATCTGTATACCTTAAAGTTTGCAAGGTATTTTATGATATTCTTTTCATGTGATCCTTACAACAATCCTGGGAGGCAGATGTTATTATCCACATTTTACAGTTGAGAAAACCAAGGTAAATAGTGGCTAAGTGACATGCTCAGGATTACAGAGTAAATGTCAGAGGCAAAATTCAAATTCAGGCTCTCATAAATTTAGAGCTGGTAGGGACCATGGAGGCAATGTTATACAAAACCCTCACTTTACAGATGAGAAAACACAAGTTCAGAAAGGTGAAATTCCTAGTCCACATAGGTAAGTGGCTGGGTAAGGATTTGGACATGTCTTCTGCTTCTGACAATGTTTCTTCCCATTGTACCATGTTGTCTCTCTTGGATCTTTCTGACTCTCCATCTAACCCTCTATCTACTGTGCTAACTGCCCAGGACTTGGACATTGAGTTTCCTTTCTCTTCAGAGATTCGGGGACCTACCCCTTCTGTTGGTCATTGAACTATCTTCCACACTATTATTGCCTCCTCGACTGCCTCCTCTGGGACCCCTGGAACTGGGGAGAAGAGGCTTCTTTTTGGCTATCTTAGCTCTAGTATTGTTTCGATCTGTATTCACTTTGCTTTTAAAGGCCAAGTTTAACTGTGTAGCTCAGGTGCTTAATTAGCTATATAAACTCAATTTTCCTTAATATGGTGTCAGTGGGTCATTTAGTACCTCAGGCAAGAAAATTTCCTACCTAATTAAGAAGACTTTATCAATACAAGATCAGGGGTTTTCTCATTATTCTCATTAATTATATGAGTGAGGAGGCCACCTTGCCCAGACAAAGGACCTTGATTCCCAGGATATATGCTTTATTATAGTAATAACAATTAGTATGTATATTGCATTTAAGTTTTATGAAGCACTTTTCCTACAAGCTACAGCATAGTATTTTGAAAATTATTTTCATTTTTACAAATAAGAAAACTGAAGCTCAGAAAGTATAACTAATTTGTTCCTGATCACACAACTAGTAAATGTGTAAGCCAGGATTCAAATCCATGTTTCATGATGACAAATGTGTTCTATAATGCATCATGGTATCTTACAGTCTACAGATGTGGAAGGGATCTCAGAGGCCCCTTCATTCAACTGAGAGCAGAAATGAGAATCTCCTTTGCAGTATCCTAGATATATATAGGAAAAGTCTTTCCTGGGAGATTTTTGACAAAGAGCTCACTCTCTCTTAACAGCCTTGCCACCCTTAGGCAGATCTGTTAAATTCCTCCATATAATGACCCCTTCACAATATGGCTCTAGTCTCTTTTTTTAGGATAATTACAAATGACTTTCATCCAAAATACACCACAACCAAACTGGATCATTACCAGATTAGTCTTTTCTGTGATATCTATCTGACTTTATACAGCCTTATTCCTCATATCTGGAATGCTCTTCCTCTTTACCTCTTCCTCTTCTTGAAACCCCATCTCCCTTGAAGATTCATCCCACATGCTTAATTTCACCTGATTAATGCCCTTCTAAAATCATTATGCAGACACTCAAATATATCACATTAATATAAACATATATATTTATTTAAATATATTATATACATGCATTTGTAAATGTAGCAAATGCTGCACTTACACACTATATATAGTTGTTGTTCAGACACATCTGACTCTCTACTACCTTATTTGGGGTTTTCTTGGCAAAGATAGTAGAACAGTTTGCCATTTCATTTACCAGCTGATTTGGATGAGGAATTGAGGCAAATAGGGTAAAGTGACCTGCCCAAGATCACACAGCTCTAGTGTCTAAGGCTGAATTTGAACTCAGGTCTAACTGACTTCCTGACCCAGTGCTCTATTCAGTGAACCACCTAGCTGCCCCACCTAGTTTTTATTTATACACAAACACATTCACACATGTATATACATATTTATTTATTCATATATACCCATATATGCCTAAGTATATACTGTATTTATTTAACTAATAGTATTTTGCCTCTCTCCACTAAAATGTAATTCATTGAGAGAAGGGATTGTTTCGCTCTCATGTTTAATTTCACCAACGTCTATGTATTTGTATTATGTAATAATAAAGTTCTTAACAAATGCCTGTTGATTGATTGTACCAAAATCTACTTTTACCTACAGGTATTAACTCTGCCTTCTGGGATGGTGCCAAAGAGATATAATCAATCCCTTGTTCTACATGACCCTTCAAACATATGAAAAGTGCTATTATGCTCTCTCCATCAATCAAATTTTTCTTACACAATCTCAACATTCTCAGTTCCTACAAAGGATATCTGCATGAATTTTAAGTCCCTTCAACACTTTGGTTGCTTTTGAGTCTTTTAAGTATCCTACCTAACTGCCAATGTGTCCTCTTGGCTATTTACTCAACAGAAGTATAGCCAAAGTGTTCTGTGGTGACTATTTCTGTGAAAGAGATCTTTTATACTAGGAAAATCATTGAATGATAGATAATTTGAAAGTAAGAGATAATTATTTTTGCATATATTGCATATGAAATACAGTATATACATGTAATACACTTATAAATTTCTTCTCGTGTTTGAGTTTAGACCCACTAGAACTGGTAAAAATGCTCATTTCATTTTTTTTCTAAGTTTTGGCTCATGCTGGAAACTTTCATATGCTTTGGTAGTTTGGCTTGTATATGGATGAGAGAGTAATAGATTTAGAACTAGAAAGGTCCTTAGAGGCCAAATCCAACTTCCTCATTTCAGAGAAATAAAACTGAAGCCAGGAGAAGTTAAGTGAGTTGCCCAGGGTTACACAACTAGGAAGTATCCAAAGTTGAATTTGAACCCAGGGTTTCCTGACTCCAAGGCCAGCTCTCCAGCCACTATGATAATGCTCCAGTCTGTCAGCTAATAAATGTGCAAAGGGAACACAAAAGTCAATGTCATTGATCCTACCAAAGATATGTCACAAGCAACAATTCCCAGGACCCTATTAGCCTTCAGTGTAACTATGCCTCTGAACTTTAGGATATAAACATTCAGCCCACTACTTCAGAAAATAGTAGGTTAAATCTATGCATGCAGCTCTCCTGCTCCACAGCAACTTGGAAGGAGAGTAACCTAATTATCAGTGCTCCAGAAAAATTTTCAAAACCTACAAAAGAAGGAAAAGTTTATTTTCTTAACTATACCAAGGATCTGTGATTTCCTCTGCATGGAAACTCCCTCCACGAAACCCATATCTGTTTGAATAAGAGATTCCTGAGTCTCAAACAGGTTAAATAACATGATTAAATTCATGGTCACAAACTTAAAGGTCAAGACCTCTAACAGGACCAAGACTTTCTAACTCCAAATGCAGCACTCTGCATGTAATGCTGACATTTTCCTTTTCTTTAAAAGAAAATAACAAATATGCTATCAATTTTTGTTATGTCAGAAAAAATAGGGAAGGAATTCCTTATTTTTATTACAAAAGGAACTTGAAATGGAAAAAGTAAAAAAAAAAGGTTTTAAAAAAAGGTAAAATGGAGACATGATAAGAAATGGAACAATTCAGAGCCTTATGCTGACATCATTTGTTTCTATCCACAGGTCAGCCTGGATTCCCGAGTAAGAGAAGCTATCAACAGGAACATGCTAGAGCCATCACAACATACATTTGATGATGCACAACTTCAAATATATACCTTAATGCACAGAGACTCATATCCCCGATTTATGAACTCTGCTCTTTATAAGGACTTACTTCAGTCCTTATCTGAGAAATCCACTGAAGCATAGGATTTTCAAATGTATTTATTATTAACATTAACAACATCAACATCAATAAACTTGTGGGCCACATCTAAGGACAAGAGATTTAGAGATGATAGTATCTTCATCTGACTTAATACTCAGGCATATTTTAATAATGGACATTGTTTCCTTTTACAGAGGGCTTTAAAATCACAAGTCAAAATGTAGTCATCAATCATCTTTAGTAATATTTTGGATAGACTACAGAAAATATGGCTTATCCTTTTACAAAGATAATATTTTTATTCTTATAATAATAGCAGCATGTTCTCAAAGGCAAAGGTTACTGTAGTAAAAGGCTTCCATTTTAATTTACTTGGTACAATCACTGGAAAAAAAAGATCAACATTCAGACTTTTTGTAGGAGTTACATGAAGTTGTTCAGTAGCAGTCTGCTAACTCCTGCCTTTCACTGGCACTCTCACTTTTGAATGCAACATACATTTGTGCCATTACTAGTTGGCACATATAGGTTGAAATCCACATTTTCTAAGTGTCTTTTAGTAGATGTGGACCTTTCACCTTAGAATGTAGTTATGGATATACATGTGTTTGTATATACAACATATGTAAGCAGTGTTCCCTTAATAAGGATCAATTCAAATGTGTTGGCAAACTGATTGGAAATACTGCTCCTAAAATTCTTTTGTTAAAGAGTTACTGTTATTTTAAAATCAAGGTTTGACTAAAGAATGAATTAAGTTAATAGTGTATTCATGTTTATAAAAATGGTATCAAGTGAAGTTACTTCCATTTTTTTAATTTTGGAAAGTGAAGACAGTTTGGGTATTTACACTCTAAAAAATAAAGCACAAAGGTTTTATATCGTTTCTTTCTTTTCTCTTACATACGGTATGCAGAAGGGACAAAATTTGACTGAATGAGTGAGAAATGAAATTAGAAATGTTTCAAACTCCTTACTTCCATGTTTAGAAATTTATCTTCCACAGCTCCAACCCTGGCATCAAAAGTACCTGAGTTCAAATCCTGTTCTAAATAATTTACCAGCAGTATGACTTTGGGCAAGTCACTTAACCTTGATTGCCTCTCAAAAAGCTAAACAAACAAAAAAGAAATTTACCCTTACAGATCAATAATGCTGACATAGTAAATGGGAATAATTTTTGTTGACTTGTATGGAAAAAATATTTATATGTCTAAAACAATATTGAAGAAAAATCTTGTCTAATTTGTAGTGAATCTAAAAGGCATTCTTAGTTCTATCTTTTCTTTACATGAAATTCTATAGAAACAGTGCTGTGTAGTGTAGTGGGTAGGAAGATTGGTGTCAGGAAGACCAGTGTACAAGGACTACCTTGGCCTCATATTGACTGTGTGAACATGGGCAAGTCAAGTAATATCTTAGTAATCCTAAATAACTCTAAGAACTGCAAATATTTATCAATGAATAACTTTTGCACACAGAAACTTCTCTATACAGATGAAAAACAGGATTAGACCAAAAAACAAAAGAATAATTTGGAATTGTTAAATTAGTTGGATAGAAAAAGATATTTCAGGAACAAATGCTATGGAATTAGCCTTCTAACAGGTGGCATAATTTCACTCAGTCAAGAAACTTTTCCAAAAACATGTTCTTTATATGCCATTTGGAACAAAATCACTTTGACCAACATAAACTTCACCAATATGAGAAAAGCAGAAAAAAAGAATCAAACCTGATCAATGGAGGAAAAGTTTTTTTTCAGAAATTTGGTTGTAAGATATTATGTTAGAAGGTAATGACAAAAAATGCAAAAGAGGAATAAATGATAAAATAATGTTTATATAATGTAAATGATATATATAATATAAAAACATGTCAAGTGAAACAATATTATGAAGAGTAGTTGTTTCAGAGGAACAGCATAAATTACTATAATTAATGTTACACTAGTTTCATGACTTTCCATTTATTATACTTTATATAATAAATATTCTATCAATATTATTGTTATTCCAAGTTAAGACTGAATATGTCTGCCTGATACCCAGAAAAGGTTTAATTATCACTTGTAATAATTCAATTATATGCACAAGAAAAGTTACTTTTAGATAGATGACTTTCAGGCTCACTTCAGGTTAGGCAATATTTTTTGTTCAATAGACATAAATATATATTCAAAAAGAGTTGTACATCTTGTATTAGATATCATACTAGGAAAAAAGCTGAATGAAACAAAGTTATATGTGTATACTTTATAAATAACAATTATTTTACTGGTTAGCCATTAGTAAAAACTTTTTCCCTAATATTGGTGATGTACATGCATTAGAGTCATCTGTAATCTTTTGCCTGATATGCCAAGTACCCCTTAGTGGAATCAATAATGAGAGATTTTTAGATGGATGATTAGTGGTTACAGAATATGATTTTTCCTTTTGATTATGCAAGATAATGAATTAAATCCATAACTGATCTCATTAGCATCTCTTTCTCATCATCTGATTTAAATGTCTCATAAACAGATAAAGGGAAGCTAGTTAGTGGTCAAAATAAAGATTAGCCATAAGCCTAAATGGCAAATTTCTTTAGCTTTTGATATTTATTGAAATAGCTGTTTTAAAGAGGTACTTTGGCATTATGGATAGAGTGTTCAATATGGAATCAAGTAGACATGAGTTTTAATCTTACTTTTGACACTAACTTTGTGACTACAAAGTGACTCTAACTCTCTGAGCCTCAGTTTCCTTATCTGCAAAATAGCTGTAGTATCAACCTCATAAGACTCTTATAAAACTCAAATGAAATAATCTATGCAAAATGCTTTTCAAACCTTAAAGTGTTTTGTAAATGTTATCTATTACTATTAATATAATGAAAATAACTGCCTAGTCAGCATGACCACAGATCTGCTCAAAAAAAGAGTATAAGAAAAGTATAAATCATTGTGAATGTTAATCAAAGCAGCAAAAACAGTTTTGAGTAGTTTACTAAAGAATAGATTCAAAAAATTTAAATGGAGGCCTTTTGAAGATAAGCATGCTTATCTAGCCCCTGCTTTCATATTTTTAAAAATTATCACATTATCGGTACACATCCTCACTTAATTGAAATTGCTCTCTGTGTTTACTGATATCTTCTTAATTACAAACTCTAAAGGCTTTTTCTTAATCATTCTTCTTGACATTTCTGCAGCATTTGTTATCCTTGACTCCTTTCTCTTCCTGGATACACTGGCTTTTCTCAGCTTTCATAAAATTGCTCTTTTACTTGATTCTCTTCCTTAGTTTGACTGCTTCTCTTCAAACTGGATCTTTGTCCGAGTCATACCCACTAGTTATGCGTGTTGCCTAAGGCATTGTCCTGGGTCCTCTTCTCCCTACAGATTCTTGGTGATCTCTCATCATCTCCTATGGCTCCATTATCACCCATAGAGATGACTCTCAGCTCTTTAAACACAGTCCTAGTCTCTCCTGAGCCCGTCTTGTATCAACAGCTGTTTATTGGACATTTCAAATGGGATGCCCCATAGGTATATCAAACTCAGTATGTCCAAAATGGAAGTCAATTTTCCCCTCAAACCTATCTCTCTTCCAAACTTTCCCTATTACTGTCAAGAATACCACCCTCCTTATCAGGCACAATTTTGGGGTATCTGTGATGGAGAATACCATCTGTATCCAGAGAAAGAATTGTAGAGTTTGGACAAAGACTAAAGACTATTACCTTCAATTTTTAAAAAAGTTATTATGTAATTTTGCTATCTCTTATACTCTATTTTTTCCTTAAGAATATTTCTCTCTCATCACATTCAACTTAAATCAATGTATACCATGCAAACAATGTAAAGACTAACAGACTGCCTTCTGTGGGGGGTGGGGGAGGGAAGCAAGATTAGGGGAAAATTTGTAAAATTCTAAATAAATAAATAAATTTTAAAAAAGAATACCACCCTCCTGGAGGTGACACAGTGGACAGAAAACCAGCCCTTGTGGCAGGAGGACCTGAGTTCAAATCTAGCCTCAGACACTTAATACTTATTTAGCTGTGTGATCTTGGATAAATCCCTTAATCCCATTGCCTTGCAAGAATCCAAAAAATAAAAAAAACACCCCCAAAACAATACCACCATCCTACCAGTCACCCAGATTCCAAAATTCAGTGTTATTCTCCACTCCTCATTCCCCCTTATATATCCAGTCATTTTTCTCTGCATCTCATATATATATATATATATATATTGTCCCCTTTCTCTCATAACCACCACCTTAGTCCAGGATCTCATCACCTCTCAAGTAGACTATTGTAATAGCTTCTTAATTGGTTTTCCTGCCTCAAATTTCTTCCCATTCCAATATCTCCACATTCAGTCTTTCCAAAAGTAATTTTACCTAAAGCACAGGTCTCACCATGACACTCCCATACTCAATAAACTCTGGTAGCTCTACACTATCACTGGAATCAGAAATGAAGTCCTTTTGCCATTAAAGACTTCACAACCTAGCCTTTTCCTATCTTTTCAGTCTTCTTCCATGCTATTCTTTGCCATATACTTTATGGGTCCATCCATGTTGGTCATCCTCTCACAAGGTGGGCTATCTCCATCTCCATGTCTTTGCACTGGCTGCCCCCATTGTTTGCTCCCTTCTCACTTCTGCCCCCCTAAGTTTCCCTGGCTTTCTTCAAGAGGCTAAATAAGAAGTAGAGTAGAATATCTTGCATATCAAAAATGTTTTTAAGCAAAAATATAGTTTACCATTTTGCTGGAAAGGAAAGTCAATTAAACTTCCAAATCATTTCTAGAGTTAGTGTTCATAATGGATGATAGAGAAAGTTAATAAGGAATTTTAAAAGACTGGGCTATTGGTGGTAATATTCCATTTTATTCCTTTTTCTCTTGAAGAGTTCAAAGGAATTTAGACCTTGCCCACTTAGGGAACATATTTAAGCTGTCTAACATATCATATGTGATATTTGTGTTCCTATCATTGTAGCTGATGCCATTAAGGAAAAAAAAAGGTCTGATGTCAAGGGAGAGGATTTGGAACATGCTAAGTCATCTGTGGCATAGTCACCTGTGCTTTAATTTTCCATCCACAAGAGTCATAAACAAGCTAAAGTGTAAGAGTACACAGATGGGTTTTTTAAATGATTTAATAAAAAATAATAACACTGTTGCATCCCTTTGCAACACAGAGAAATCTCCAGAGATCATCTAGCTCATTATCCTGCTCCCTGTTAACTACAACCAACAAACAGGAAAAGATCTCTGTGCTTCATAATCTTCAGGGAAAGAGGTTCCTTAATTTCCTTTAGTAATCTAAATTATCTGCTTCAAACATCACACCTGGAATTTAACTTCCCTTACAATTCAAAAATCATGTGACAACAAACTACACAGCTTAAGTCATTCTATGTATCTCCTTTGTTAAAAGAACTAGCCAAGGGATGAAGAACCAGCTTACTGGTCCTGGAGTCTGGAGGGACCTGAGTTCAAATTTAACCTTAAGACACTTAGTAGCTGTGTGACCCATGGCAACTTACAAAAGCCAAATTGCCTCAAAAAGAAAAAACAGGAAAAGGACTAGGCAAGACAGAAGAAACACTGGACTTTTTTTACATGGAAAGATGGTTTTCAACATTTGATTTGTGTAAGATTTTGAGTTCCTTCCCCCTTCCCAAGACAGTAATATAATATAGGTTGTACATGTACAATTATTGCAGTGAGTTTGGTATTCTCTGGTGATGAATCACTCTCCAACCCAGAAATGCAGGTGTATAAAGAAAAAGATTTATTTAAAAAGGAAATTGCAGCACAGAAGAAAGTGATAGAAAAGTTAAGAAGAGATTTAAAAAAAGCCAGGTGGATTGCTAATTAATCTTGGCAGGCTAGTTGCCAAGGTAAGCAGAAGTCTGGAAGCAAGAGAACAAGAGAGAGCAGAGGGTGAGCCTCTCCCAAAATCTCCTTAAATTCCTCCCTCAGGGTCCATGGGAAGAGGTGGTGACTTGGGAGTTGCCCAAGTCCCTCGTTGGAGTTTTCCTTTTGGGGAGGGGTCTAGGGTCTATTGATTCTGGTCTGGGTGGTCTCTGATGTTGTTTCAGCACCTGTGCAGCCTAGCTTGCCTTACCAATGAGAATGTGGCCACGGTCAGACTGGGGGGTCAAGACAGAGTGTTTTAATAGAGTGATAAAGAGTGAAGATTTACAAAGTTTTGTTTCCAATTAATTTCAATATTCTCTATGCCCATGGTTCTCTGCATCACAATCATGTTAAACATATGCTCATATTAGTCATATTATAAAAGAAAAATCAAAAAAGGGAAAAAACAAAAAACAAATTTAAAAAAGTGAAAATAGTATGCTTTGGAGACCTTAGGAATTATTAAGGCCAACATCCTCATATTACAGAAGAAACAGAAAATATATCTTCAATCTTCATAATACCTTAAAACCATATAAATTGCAGTATCTACATTGTCCCTAGTCCAATTAAGTAGTTCCCAAGAGTCAAACATCTTAACCATACAAATAATTACTGTTGCTATGATGAGTGAGAGGGGCTGGTGTTCATAGCTCCTAACTCCAATGCCAGTTCTATGTAAAGTATTTTCAGGGGATGCAGGATGGGTATTTACACATATACACCCAATTTATTGGCACCATACTTCAGATATTTTGATGAATTTGGAATTTCATCCACATGGGCATTCCCACCACCACTACAAATCACAATCTGTACCATTTATGTACAGGATTTGTGAAGGATTCATGAAGTCTAAGATTCAAAGACCAAAATCTAGAATTCCCCTTTGCATGTACCCTGTATTTTGGTCCCCAAATACAAAACTTATATGTACACTAGAGAAACAAAAAGATACATGAGCTCCTGATTACTTTCCCAAAGATATAAAAAAGCAAAAGCACATGGAAAAATTCTAGGAGACCAAAGGAGAAAATTCTAGACCAACAAATCTAAGATCCTTGTTGCTGCTCATCTTTCATTTTTTGAAGAGGACCAATGACACCAGAAGGGCTGTCTTTCACTTGCAAGTGAATTGGATTTAAGTGAAGCAAAGTTGTGCAGACTCCTCCCGAGTCATCCCACAACTACAGACCTAGAGACCCAGCCAGATGTAGTGGGAGACCTTGGCCTTTTTAAGCTAAGGGCTTTTCCACATCTCAGTTTCTCTGAGGTAAGAATTAAGGCAAAAGATGGACTAGTTTGCCTACTCAAAAGAATCAGTCTGAGAAGGGAAGGCGCTCTGGGTTTCTGGTCAGAACAGAAACAATTGCTATTGACATTCCCTCTGAGTCACCAAAACCCAAATGAGCAAGTTAGACTTTATTTGGGAACGATTATTGGCCAATGAGAGTTGGAGTGATTGGAGTTTAGTGTACACTAAAGCAAGTACAGAGCTGGTTTAATAAAATATTTAGCAAATCAGAATGAAGTCCCTAATCACCTCTGCGGCACACTCGGCTCAGCTCTTCTGCCTTTGTACACATTGAAATCATTAATGATAGATACATAGCCCTAGCTAAACTATAGAAAGTTCTAGGTCAAGAAGTTCCCAACCTTAATGAAGCAGAGGTTGAGTTGTGAGGTCCTCCCTTTGAACCCTATGGGGCAGTTAGGTGGTACAGTGGATAGAGGGCTGAGCCTGAAGTTAGGAGGATTCAAATATGCCTCATCTGTTTCTTGCCAATATTATCCTATGACTTAAGAATTCTTAATTCATTGTACATAAATCAATTGGAATTTTTTAAAATTGAAAATGATTGTCACTGACAATGCCTGAATAGGACATATCAAAATTCTATTGTCAGACAGTAAGCAATAAATATTTATTGGACATCTGCTAAGTCAGGTCCTGTGCTAAGGTTTGGGAATACAAATAAAGTCAAAAGGCAGTCCCTGACCTCAGGGAGCTCACATTCTAAGGGACAAATACAGCACATAAAAAGTTGAAAAGTGAGGAGGGGCAGCTAGGTGGCATAGTGGATAAAGCACTGGCCTTGGAGTCAGGAGGACCTGAGGTTCAAGTCCAGTCTCAGACACTTAATAATTACCTAGCTGTGTGACCTTGAGCAAGCCACTTAACCCCACTGCCTTGCAAAAAAAAAGAAAGAAAAGCAAATAGGGGAAGGGGAAAAGCCAGACACCTGGTGGGTGATAAATCTGTAATCCAAGCGGAAAATGACCTTGAGATATTTGCCCTGGGCCTCCTCCTTAAATGGAAAATCTGAGGAGACTTTAAAGGTTTGCCAGCAAAGGCAATCTCATTAAAGTGTTAACCAGGAAGAGTCCACAATATAGGACATTTTTTTTTTTGCGTTTTCAAAGCACCTCAAGATGGGGGAATATTCTTAAAGTTTTGACATGCACAGACCTCAAGCAGCAACCAAACTTTCTCTTTTATTTTGAAGAGAAAATTTACAATCAAGTAAATTTAGAATTCAAAGATGAAGATGGTATCCTGTATGGTTTGGTCACACTACAAGATGCAATACATCATCCAGCTGGTAAATTCAGGTGAAGTTATTCTACTATCAAGGAAACTAAAGAAATGTTATGAATTTTTTTGATTAGAGGAAGCAGTGAAAAATTTTCTCGGAACCTTTGCAAGTATCCCATCCCATATGCTACAACAGTATCTCTAAGGTAAGCTAGGTGACCCAGAGGTTAAGGAACCAGGAATGGAGTCAGGAAGACTCAAGTTCAAATACAGCCTTAGATACTTACAAGCTGTGTGACCCCCTCAGCAAGTCACTAAAGCCATTTGCCTCAGGTTCATATTTAAAATAAGATCATATGTCAAGCTTTTAAAAACTTTTCAATCAACCTTATTTCCTAATTGATGTGGTTTAAATTATAGTCTTGTTATGTTATATATAAAAAAAAACCTCCAAGAGTTTTGTTGAATGTAAAGCACTGGTATCATCGTTGCCAATGGGATTTGGGGTAACCACATAAAAATGGAGATTGAGGGTTACTGAAAAAGGAGGAATTGGCATGCTCCCTGGGATTTTAAAACTGCTCAGGATTTTATTATAAATTATTACAAAGTATACAGGTTAAACTTTTCTCCTCCCAGAGAAACAACAGGCACTTTAGGGCAGGATGAATAACAAAAGGCTAGGCCAGGTTGCTTGGGAGACAGAGAGATAGAGACAATAAAGAACAGTCAAGCAGAGGCTGGGGGTTGGGACTGAGGAGACAGGATACAAATTTTACATTTAACAATAAAATAATAGTAGTCAATTTACATCTTAAGAGTAAGGAACCTTCCACACTTTAACAAGATTTAACAGGATCAAAGATTACATTATTGTTTCTGATTATAAATTTTCTACATTCATAGTTCTCTGCATCATCATCAATTGCCCACATTCATAAGATTCTTCACCCTTGTGCACACAGTATACCTTAAATCAATTTACCCTTTTAAGATTATTTCACCAACTGCTAGTCAATAAAATCAAATCTTTGGGTTTTTTCCCTTTTTTAGGTTTTTTTGGTAAGGCAAATGGGGTTAAGTGGCTTGCCCAAGGCCACACAATTATTAAGTGTCTGAGACTGGATTTGAACCCAGGTACTACTGACTCCAGGGCTGGTGCTTTATCCACTACACCACCTAGCCACCCCTAAAATCAAATCTTTGTACAAGAGAAAACAACTGAAATTTTATTTTTCTAACATTTCAATTTCTGGTGTCATCATTTAATCAATAAAAATTAATTATGTTGAAAAATAAAATAGGGATAATGGCACCCACCTTCTAAGGGTTGTGAGGATCAAATGAGATAATACTTGCAAAGTGCTTAGCACAGTCTCTGGTTCATAGTAAAGCATTATATAATGCTTGTTTTACATAAGCATTATACTATATAAGCATTTATATAGTAAATTATATTAACAGCTATTATTAGTTTGCAGAAATTCTTTATTTCACACACTCATTTGAACTCAAGATAACAAATCCTTCCAATATAGAAAGATTTCAGCTAATACAAAAGAAAACCAAGTTGTGAGGATTAAGAATGTTTCAGGAGAAAGAAAAAACAAAGTAAATAATGCACTGGCAAACCCTATCTTTTATTTTCTGTATGACCCCAATGCTGAAACCCTTAGGTAATGACATAACAAAATTTATATTAAACAATAAAAATTTGCCAATAGAAAAATTCTATAGATTAAGCATCTAGGTGACAGAGTGGATAGTTTTATCAAGCACACAGTCAGAAAGACATGAGCCCAAATCTATCTTCATCTGTGTGACCTTGGGCAAGTCCCTTAACTTTCTGCTCACTTTCCTTAACTGTAAAACAGGGATGGAGAACAGCACCTTCACTCAAAGGATTGTTGAGAGGATCAAATGAGATACTTGCAAAGTGGTTAGTAGAGTGATCAACATATAGAAGGCACTTAAAATGTGCTTCTTCCCCTTCCTTCCCTATTGTCATGACTGGAAACAAGAATAAAGCAGATTCACAAACTAAAAACAGCGTAATGGTAGGTCTCATTATATTCTATATTCATGTAAATACAATATAAATACACAGGAATATTTGCCAAAACTTTAAAAATTAATATAAAAGGTTTTATCATAGATCTAAAAGCAGTTAGCTAGTAGCATAAAAGTCCTTTTGTATGCTCTAGTGACAGTATAAAATATTTGAATGAAGTAACTTCTAAGCAAATTAATCTAGATTGCTTTGACACCCTCGCTTTAGAAAAAAATTAATATTCTCAATGGCTGAGATATAATTATAATTATTTTCATTCTTGCTTTTTTTCCCCTCTTCCCTTTTTAAATCAGATTCTGGATCCTGAGATTTTTTTTTTCAGTCAAAATTAATTTGTTATAACCTTTGGAGAGATGTTTTTCCTTTCAACATGGACATAATAAGGCAACTAATTAAACATGGAATTTGAAGCTTTACTGAGAAAAATTGTATGGATTGAACTAAATATTTTCAAATGTGGATTTTGGGGGAAGACTAATATTTAATATTGCTTTTGTGTGGCAAAAATTCCACTTTATGCTATTTTAAAACACTCAAATAATTTTTCCTTTGTGCTTTTTTTTCCAAATATAACCAAGATGATGTTTAAATTACTTTTGTTGTAAAATATGGTACCCAACCCAAATTTGTTTAAATTAGTAAAAAAATGAGAACTTAATAGAAGAGTATAAATTTACAGACAAAATAAATTTATAATGGATCCAGTCAGCAGTGGTGAAAGTTCTCGAGCAGCTTATAAATTTGAATAGGGGTAGACAGTAGGAAGTAATCCAGGATTGGAATTTGACAAAGGTATAATTGTTGGAAATAGAACAAAGGAGCAAAGGATAAAAAGAGTATTGGATAATTAACCTGGTTCACTCAGGGGTTAAGATTGGGAAGGAAAGAGAAAATTCCCAGTGGAGAGATGAAGGCCCAGGAAAGGGTTGAGGAAGGAGATTGCAGATAACAGTAATGATGCAGGGAGTTATGGACATAGATGTTATAATTGGAAACAAATTTTGTAATCTTTTTATATACTGCTGAATTCTGAGTGGGGAATATGTATTTGCACCTCTGACTGTTCCATTGTTAAATGTAAATTTTCAACTTCATCTTATTCTTTCCCCCTCACCCCCCAAGCTTATAGCCTTTTACCCGATTTCAATCATGCAGAGGGGGAGGGATTTCCCCCTTTGCCCATACTGTCCTGATACTTCTAGCCCAGGGATGGGGCAAGACTATAAAGTCTGGTGTGGACCACCCCCCTTGTGGTCCATAGACTCACTTGAGTCTCAGCCCAGTCAGCTCTCCAATTTGTCTGTCTCAGTTTCTATCCCCAACAAATCTTGCCTAGGCTTGTTACTCATCCCTGTCCTCAAAGTGCTTGCCATTCCTCCAAGAGGAGAAAAGGTTTTGATCTGTAAACTTTGCAAGCTTGTGAAAAGAAATTCTAAACTTTAACACCAAGACTAAAATGTGATTTTCTTTCACTTATGAGAACCCTCAAATCTTAATTGACAGCATCAATCTTCTGGCAATAGTAAGGGTAAAGGGATTAAAGCATAAATAGAAAGATGAAATGATAGACTATAATCTTATAATTGAATTTCAGAATTCTCACTAACCAAAGTAAATTATTTGTGGATAACAGGAAAATCAAGGGTATGGTCTACCATCTCTATGTGTATATTAGATGAAGTGGAGAAGTAAAGAAGTTGAGAAGACTTTAAAACTGGGGAGGTGAGGCTATTTATTAAAACATCAGCATGTATATTAAATCCCTTACTATAAAAGCAAGATTGAGATGGAGAAAAAAAAATCAGATTACATTAAACCAAGAGTAGATGCTTCAGAAAGGTTGAAAACTACAGCCCTCATCATTAAATTAAAATTTTTTTAAATTCTCAATATGAACAGCATTTATGTTTCTTATACTAATACACTAATAGTAATATCAATTTTTATATATTAATATAGTATATTTATACTAATATCTTTTATTGCAGATAGAAACAGAAGTCTCTGATCCTTAGTGGCTATCAAGAAAATAAACTTCACTTATGTTCTAAAGATTATATGAACAAATATGGAAAGGCATAAAATACAATAGGAAAAAAAAACTAATGTTTATCAAAGGTTTAACTAATAGGTTTGTGTTTAGGATGGAGGTGATAACCTTACAAATGGGGATTGCATTAAATTCTGCTCACTTTCCTTAACTGTAAAACAGGGATGGAGAACAGCACCTTCACTCAAAGGACTGTTGAGAGGATCAAATGAGATACTTGCAAAGTGGTTAGTAGAGTGATCAACATATAGAAGGCACTTAAAATGTGCTTCTTCCCCTTCCTTCCCTATTGTCCCCTTGTTTTAGAAAGAACAGAAACAAACTGGAATACTCGAGAAGACCATCCAGGAAAGTGAAAGGGCTAGATAAGAAGTCATCAGAACCCAGAACCTAGAGCAGAAATGCAATTAAATTCAAGTATTAAAAGACTTACTATATGGAAGAAAGATTATTCATACTACTTGGCTCCAGAGGGTATAATTAGAAGTAATGAGCAATAAATTACAGAAAGTCAAATTAAGAAGCCAAATTAGAACTGTCCAAAGGACGCAAAAGCTTTTTTTTTCAGAGAGAATAGTAAATTCCTTATGTAGGAAATCTCCAGAGGCTGGACAACAACTCATCAATGATTTTGTAGTGGGAAATCTGTTTAGGTACAAGTAATTCCAAGGTGCCTCCCAAGTCTGAGATTCTATGAAAAATCTACATTTTTGGAGAGTTGTTGAAGGGAGAAAAGAGCATAAGACAGAAGAAATCCAGGAGCCTAGAAAAACAAATCCTCCTTAAATTCCTCATAATCCTTTTATTAAATCACCCTGTCATAAACAACCTTTTGGTTTAATTTATATATCTGGCCAATGTGCATTTCATGTGTATTTCCTTTACATCTGGCTACGCAGGGGAACTGCCTTTATAGTTCCCAGGTCAGAGAGACCTTGCCCATTATATATACATATCTACAAATATGTGGGCATATGCACACATATATATATAAACTTGCATTTACAAATCATACAAAGAAATTAGAAACCTAAAGGTTGGTATTTACTTCATACTCTAATTTGCAATTAATTATCAAATTAGTGCTGGATAAAACTTTTTATCTATATAACCCTACAGATTCCTTTTAAGATTCTTTTAAGTTTTCTTTTAAATTTGTCATTACTGTATCTAAATTGGCTACAAGGTGAAAAACTTTGTAGTTTCTTGGTTTTTTTTGAGTTCTTGGAATAGAGGATAGGAAAGACATTTCCTATTTTCTCTCTAAAAATAAAGAATGCAAGTTAAAAATCAAAGAGGATAATTTTTAAAATTCTGTTAAGATAAAAAGTTCAAGTAAAATCATTTACATAAATGTAACAAAATTCATTTTGCTGCTCCCTATAGTAGCTAAGATATAAGGGAACAACCCTTTGGTTGGAGTCCCTGCCCCTTTTGAACTTCAGGAGTAGAAATGCCATTACTCCTTTAAGGGACTGGAGTCTCAAGTAGAATTATTGCTAGCATTGAGAATGCTATCCTTTCTACCTTGAAGGAAAAGCCAAAGATTCTTGAAGAAAATATGCTAGAGTTACTCTGGCTTTCTTTCATTGCAGACTGAGAGAACATAGAAAGGATACTGAAGAAAGTCCTTGGGATATAGTTCAGAAGATTCTGAAAAGAATGCTGGTCCAACCCTAGAAACAAGTTCAGAAGTTTCTTATCTAGCACCTATGTCAAAACAGTTTTGCCACCCTGTACTACTATTAGAACATAAGTTTTCTTAAAAACTGTGCATAGGAGTAGTTAGGTGGTAGAGTGGACAGAGCACCAGTCCTGGAGTCAGAAGGACCCAAGTTCAAATATGATCACAGACACTTAATAATTACCTCTGTGACCTTGGGCAAGTCACTTAAGCCCATTGCCTAGCAAAAGAAAAACACACTCAAGTGTTTAGATCCTGATAAAGGATATGTGCAGATATAGATGGCTAAATATGCCCAAGGGTCACTAAAACTTCCCCCAAAAAACCTGACTATATAGAGCTAAGTATTTTCCAATGTTAAATCAGTCTACACTGAATAGCTTTCTCCAAACCTTTTCTTACAGCCTCTTTATACAGTTTTCATTATAACTCCTATGAACTTGTCAGTAATCCTTTAATTTATTATGTTAGCAGTACCTGTGCTTACTTTTATTCTCTTGGGGCTCTGAATCAATTACAGGTTTCATTAGCAAGGCCAATGATACTTTCTACGATTATTTTTCAATAAAATGTTTAATTTCTCTTGAATGGACAGTTTTTCTAGGGCTAAATATGAACAAAAGATCACTGCTTAAAAATTCCTTTCTTGAGATCCTAACAGTTTTATGTCTAGTTTTTAGATTTGATTTCTATTTAAATCTTCAAATTAGAATACATTAGGCTTCAAAGGGAAAAACAAGAATACAGCTACTGAATTTGGAATTTTTACTCAACTACATCTTTGACTACCATCTACTGGTGATTTACAAATACATCATTTTTTCTACAGTTTATACTTATGTAAGAACCATTTTTTAACAACTTTCCAAGCCAATTTTAACATCACACACACAGACACACACAGACACACACAGACACACACACATACACAGAAAATTTCAAGGATCTGTAATTTTGTTGGTATACGTACTTACTCCACCAGAAAAGACAATTCTTCTGTGCTTTAACAGATAGTCTCTGAGAATTGTGATGGGCAAAACATTCATCACACAGTAGTCAACCTGATGACTGACTTATCCAAATTTGGCTAGGCTGACCTTTAACTGTAAACTCTATCAATGGATTTATAGCTTAAAACTTTCCAGCTTGGTAGGACTTGCCTGAGCTTAAGCTTTGTTGGCATGGACTTCAGACCACCTACATATACAATGAGGCAAAGGAGGAAGACTTTACTAGAGAAAACAAAAAATATACTCTCCTATGGCACTTTCTTGAAATATTCCCTCTATTTCTGCCTTCCTCCAAGAGTAATCCAAGAGCAAGACACTTTGCTTTTTATTCTATTACCCTAATATACAATTATCAACATTCCCAAGGATTTCAATTAATTTTAAAATTAGACTGCATCAGTTTCAAAGTGACACTTCCATTAATGTTTTAACTAAAAGATATTTAAAGAAAGGCTAAACATATAAATGAAATGCAAAATAAGATGGGACTATCAATTAAGTTCATAAAAAGACCTTTATTGAGTCATTTGAAAAATTTAATACTTTGAGTTACATAAGATTCCTATTAACTTAATGTTTAACTTTTTTCAATTTTCCTTTTATCATTTTTAAATCATAAGTCAAACATTTTTCTTCACTTCAGTAAATGCTATCTAGCATTTGTGGGATAGAATGGCCTAAATAGAGCAATTTTTGAAATACAAATTTTAACCAATGTTATTTTAGATAGTTTTCCATATTATATCAAATGGATCTGTAAAATATGCATATTTTGTGGGAGATGAAGAGTGGCTTTGAAATGGCATAAAGAATGTTACAAGAGTATTCCAAAATTATTTAATATTATCTGTTTAACATTTGAAGATGAAAAAAAATTTACGCTGTCATCAAGGAAAACTTGGAATGAGAATCCTACTTTTACCGACCAGTATTTAGTGGTTTTAAAAAGTATAATCAGAACTTTTAAGGGTGCAGCTAGGTGGCATACTGATTAAGACCAGCCCTGGAGTGAAAGGGAGTTCAAATCTGACCTCAGATCATGATGCTTAGCTAGCTTTGTGGCCTTGGGCAAATCACCTAACCCCACTGCCTCACAAAAAAAACCAAAAAACCTTCAGGATAAAAAAAATTTATCAATCTAAATGTGAGAAGAACATAGCTTTAATGTTTAATGGATTTTCAAGCTTGATCACTGACTATCATTTATTATTATTATTGTCCTATACATCAAAATAAAGCTCATGGACAGGTTAGGAAAACTATAGTAACTGGTGAAATTTAACATTATTTCCCTCAATGTATATTCTTATAAAGAACTGGTCTAAAATCTACCAAACAATGGTCTTGTTCATCAGCAAAATCTTTAAAAATCTGATGTCAAACAAGTAAATAAAAAACAAAGAACAATTGGTCAGTTTTAACAAACTACTTATTTTAAAGTAATTTTTCCAAAAGTAAGATCTATTAAGAGCAAGTAATTTACAGACTTAAGAAGTACAATAAATGATATTGGTCACAGCTAGTCACAGATGCAAAATGTTACCTAATCACTAAGGTTTATTAACAATCATTATGATTAAAGTGAGATGCTAATTCAAAAATGGTATTTACAAATTAGATAAGCTGTCCAAGTATTATCTCATTACCACATTACATTTGGTAAACCTAAAATTATACAAATCGTTCTTCTCCCTTAATATAAGTAGGAATATGCCAATATGGAAACAAATGCAAATTCCACTTTCACATTAATAGAGAAGAGAAGTAAAAAATCTCTTGTGTATGTCTCAGATTGTAAAAAAGTTAAAGTACATTTTCCATTTGTTATGAAAAACAAACAAGTTACCAAAAGTTTAGATTGATAAAAGTTTTAATGTTGACTTACTTATAAAAATGAAAAAATAGTTTTAAACATACACCATACAATTGACTACTTGATCTTACCACTGACTAACTCTAAAGAAGGCTTTTAAGAAAGGGATGGCTGTGTCAAAAACAAAAAAACTAACCCAAAGGATGTACGCTGTTTTAAAATTTTCATTTGCAGGGAAACTAGAATCTTGGTCTAGTTTTTTAAAGCTAATTACAAAATCCTCTTTCGTAAGTGTCCAGATATCTTCCCAATTCCTTCTTCTAACAGAACTGTAAAAAAGAAAAGAAACTGTGAGACGTCTGTGAAAATGATACAAATTTGTTTTCTTTTTTGCATTAAAGAAAAAAGGCTTTCAAAGCTATACAATTCAGAATGTATGATTAAATTCATTTTTTAAAGCACTTTAAGTTAGAACTTAATATATCAAAACTTTAAATATTAGCACTTTTAATTAAAAACAAAATCAAAAGATAAGTAATCATCACTTTGTTAAAAACTTTATTTTCAAAATCTTAAATGTTACTCAAGCATGTATTTTTCTACAGCAATAATCAAGATTTCTGAATATTCACCATATTGCTTCAAAGATTATATATAAAATCATAAAATCTAGATATATTAATAGATATAACACATTTTGAGCAGACCCTGTCTCTTGGCAGAAATGTAGCATGGGAATTCCATCCCCAATCCTACCATAAGGCTAATTTATAGGCAAAGATGTCAAAAAATCTCTGTATCAAACAGAAGAGGGTTTAAAGATTATTGTTCAGTTGTGTCCAACTCTTCTTGACTCGTTTGGGATTTTTCTTGGCAAAGATCCTGGGGTAATTTGCCATTTCTTTTCCCAGCTCATTTTACAAATAACAAACTGAGGCAAATAGAGTTAGGTAACTTGCCCAGGGTCATAGTTAGAAAGTATATGAGGTCGTATTTGAATTCAGCAAGATGAGCCTTCCTGATTTCAAGTCTGGCCCTCTAACTGCCACACAGGTTTTAAGGACAGCACCCCACAACTCAACTTCCATTTCATTTGATTATGAGCTCATCATGGCAGGGACTGTTGCATCTTTCTGAATCCCAAGTATTTAGAAGAGTTCTTGGCACATAAGTAGATGCCTGATACTCACAGACCGATTTACTGTAAGATGTCTATTGTTGGGATTTGTCTAAGCTAAACAGTTATAGACATATCCTTAAATGATCAACTTGAATAGTCATAATTAAAGAGTTTAAATACATATATTTAAATGATCATTTTTCCTCAAAATACGTTAACCCCCCCCCCAAAAAGAGTACAAATTTGTGCTAAGGAACATTACAAATTATTCACAACTTTAAACAAAGCCATTCAAGAAATTAAGTAAAAAGCACCAATACAAGGGGAAGGACCTTAAAAGTAGGATAGAGAAATAGTAAATATAGGCCATGAAATATATAGGTAAGGTCATGATGTTATGACTTTAAACTAAAAGAATGTCAGAGAAGGAAAAACTGCCAAAGTATAGTGAGAGATTAACAAATAAGAAAAATTATTATTGAAATACTAAGAAACTTAGACAAAAATAAAAAAAACAAGTTCTAAAACCCATGGCTCCAGCTGTTCATATATAATATAGGCACACAAAGTTTAGATACCCCCCCCCCGAAAATGAGATTAACTAGAAATTCCAATTCAAAGTGAATTGATGTCACAATTAGATTTGAGAGATGAGTCTCATGAGAAGAATGTGGCATAAATGAATTTAAAAAGAAGCAAGAAGGTAAAGAGAGGGTAAGGGAGAAGTTGTATTGTTTAGTAATATAGTAATATGATGTACTCATAACTAGAGAAATTTTGGGTGAAGAATGATGAAGAGCAAAAGGAAGTGAAACTTATCAAAGTTTCAGATCACTTAGAAGAAACAGATGAAGAGTTTGAAAAGAACATAAGCCTGGTGCAGTATTGATGGGGCATTTCAATTATTAATACAGTCATCTGCTAGGGCTCTTCCTCTTGAGAAAGTAGAGAAGCAACTACTTAACTTAATATGTTAATTTCATACATCAAAAGATGAAGAATCCAGAGATGGAGAATTCGATTCTGGATTTGATTCCCACCAACAAAATAAACTCCAAAGAACATAATTATTTAGCCACAAAGGAGAACAAAATTCTAATGAGAATAAAAAGTAATTGTTGAACAAAATCATCATGAACAAAGAAAACCAAGATTTAAAAAAAAATTACAGCAGATGGAATAGAAGTGTTGAAGTAAGAAAAGTGTAGTATAATACACTAAGAATAAATGTTAGTACACCCAAAGGGCAACAAAAATGTGCATACTCTGATCCAGCAATAACACTACTGGGTCTATACCCTGAAGAGATGATGAAAAAGGGTAAAAACATCACTTGTACAAAAATATTCATAGCAGCCCTGTTTGTAATAGCAAAGAACTGGAAATTGGGTAAATGTCCTTCAATTGGGGAATGGCTTAGCAAACTGTGGTATATGTATGTCATAGAACACTATTGTTCTATTAGAAACCAAGAGGGATGGGAATTCAGGGAAGCCTGAAGGGATTTGCATTAACTCATGCTGACTGAGATGAGCAGAACCAGACAAACACTGTACAACTCTAACAGCAACATGGGAGCTATGATCAATCTTGATGAACTCACTCATTCCATCAGTGCAACAATCAGGGACAATTTGGGACTGTCTGCAATGGAGAATACCATCTGTATCCAGAGAAATAACTGGAGGTTGAACAAAGCCCAAGGACTATTACCTTTAATTTAGAAAAAAAAAATTGATATTTTATTGTCTGATCTTGCTATCTCTTATATTTTATGTTTCTTCCTTAAGGATATGATTTCTCTCTCATCACATTCAATTTAGATCAACATATACCCCGGAAGCAATGTAAAGACTAGCAAATTGCCTTCTATGGGGGCAGGGGGAGGGAAGTAAGATTAGGGGAAAAACCATAAAACTCAAAATAAATAAAACCTTAAAAAAAAAAGAATGTCAGGAACATTAAAGCTCATGATGCACGGAGGAACAAAAAAGATGCTTTGGGGTTTTGTTTTGTTAGGTTTTTTCCAAGGTAAACGGGGTTCAGTGGCTTGCCCAAGGCCACACAGCTAGGTAATTATTAAGTGTCTGAGATCAGATTTGAACCCAGGTACTCCTGACTCCAGTGCTTTATCCATTGTGCTACCTAGCCGACCCTTGGGTTTGTTTTAAATTAAACTGGGGGGAAATGATATCTAAGAAGGGGACAAGAGCACTGCACTACTCAACAGTAAAGGGGTAAATGACCAATGACAACAGAGAAAGCCAAGCTGTTCAATTCTTATCAGCTATTTGTTTAGTCTAATGACCTTTGGAAAGTGCCAATAGGAAAGTGATAACTCAAGATAAAGAAGGCAATTAATACAAGATCCTTTAACTGCTCCTGAGTTAATATCACCCAACCCCCAAAACCTACATGTCAGAGTATTGATAAAAGTGACACATCATTGCTAAAACAATGTCAGGAAAATTAGATTTTAAACAAGATATTTCACAGAGTATCTCATGTAGCTGTTGTGGCAAAAGAGATAAGGATATTAGATGGATTTTGAACTAATTGAATGCTCAGACTCAAATAATCACTAAGGATTTCCTGTCAACTTGAAAGGTCTATGGACTGCGATAGGGATCTGTGCTAAGTTTTATGTTTAAATATTTTGAAACAATGATTTGGACAAAGGCTTTCCTCATTTATAAAATGAGCTAAAAATGACAAACTAGTATCTTTGCCAAGAAAATCCAAAAAGGAGTAATATAAAGTCAGACACAACTGAAATTAGTAAATAACAAAACAGAGGGCATCCTTATCAAATCTGCAGATAACACAAAGCTAGGAGGGACAGCTAAGGATCCAGAATGACAAACCAGAGGACTGAGATGACCAATACAATTAAATTCAAAAGGTATAAATGTAAAATCATAAACCTGGGGTTAAGAAACCAACTTAAGTATAAAATGAAGGGGGGGTTTAGTTAAGCATTAGTTTGTTCAAAAAAGACTGGGGGGGGAAGGGAGTTCAAGACTGATGAGAGCAATGAAGTGATATAGTTGCCACAACAGGTGGTTGATCTTGCATGTTCTGAGAGGAATAGCTCCTAGGAATGAGATAGTAAAGTTCAAAGGTATTCTGCTCTGGTCCCCTAAGAACATTGTTTTCAATTTGGTCCACAATATTTTAGGAAGGATATTGATAAAGTAGAGAGTTCCAAGAAGACACAGACCAGAATATTGCCATTATAAGGACCTATTGAAAAAAAACAGGGATGTGTATAATGGAGCAAGAAACTTACAAGCGCCAGAAGTGTTGCAATCGAGATTCTCATTCACGTATAATTTTGCCTAGATGGAATCAAGGCTCCCCAATTTTTAAATTCTAGAATTCCTTCTTCCAGTAATAGAGAACATAACAAGAACATAGCAGTCACTTTATGCCAATCCCCCAATGATAATCAAATAAATAAATAGTTGTGGGTGGGAGGAGAGCATTTTTATTTAGAAAGGAACTTCTATGTCTATGAGTGATTTCCAAAGTAGATATATCTTTACAGCTTTAAAAAAATTATTTATATATTAGTACAGGAAATAGATAGATAGATAAGACAGATAGATAGAATAGATGATAAGATAGAGCCATACCTTCCATCTATTTCCACATTCATTACAAACAACAAATGTTGTCATGGGTTCATCAGCACTGCGGGTTTGAACCTGAAGGGGAGAAAAAAATCAAAAATATAATATCAATTTGACAGTGATCAAAAAGTCTGATTTAATTGAAAAGATTTCAGAGCAACAAAATCAATGTCACAAAGATAAAGTAAATCAAAGACTAGGAAAAAAATCTTTGCACCATATGGTTCTGATATCTAAGATATAAAAATATTAATTCAAACATTATTAGGACCAAGAGTCATTCCCCAATGATTATATGGTCAAAGATTATAACCAATCCTCAAAAGAATATTAATAATTATATGAAAGACTGTTCCAAATTGCTGATATAAGGAGGCAGCTAGGTGGTACAGTGGTTAGAGCACCAGTCCTGGAGTCAAGAGGACCTGGGTTCAAATCCGACCTCAGACACTTAATAATTGCCTAGTTGTGTGACCTTGGGCAAGTCACTTAATTCCACTGCCTTGACAAAAAAACATCAAATTACTGATATTAAGAGAAATACAAATCAAAACAACTATGGAGTTTTACCTCATACACAGCAAAATGGTAAAGATGAGTTTAAAAAACAAAACTAATCTTTGAGGATACATTTTTTTAAAAAAAAGTAACTAAAATACCAATACCCTTTAATTCAGAGAACTTAGTACAAATACAAATCACACACACACACACACACACCTCTCAAGGAAATCAATTATAAATAGAAAAATCCCATGACACCAAAATATCCATAACTGCATGTTAAGGTAGCAAAGTACTTGAATTAGGAAACAAATTAGAGACTAGTTAAAACAAATAGTCATTCAAATAGAAATTAAGGGGGCAAGTAAGTGGATAAAGCACTTGCCCCGAACTCAGTCATACATACCACCTGTGTGACCTGTGGGGCAAGTCACTTAGTTCCACTGCCCCACAAAAATCAAACCAAAAAAAAAAAAAAAACAAAACCCCAACCCCCCCCCAAAAGAATATGGGAAGTCTTAAATGAAATGACAGATGATATGAATAAATGGTTAAATACTCAAATTAACTGAAAAATTCTTTTCCCCAAGCATATCAACGAACTACACTATTACTATAATTGCTTTTCTGGCATTGGTAGTTTTTTTTTAAAGTTTTTGCAAGGCAAATGGGGTTGAGTAACTTGCCCAAGGCCACACAGCTAGATAATTATTAAGTGTCTGTGGTGGAATTTGAACTCGGGTCCTCCTGACTCCAGGGCCAGTGCTCTATCCACTGTGCCACCTAGCTGCCCCAGTAGTTTTCAATACAAAAAAACTCAGGTTGCCCCCATGTCTAAAATGTCAAAGGAAGTAAGTAAATATAAAATTGCCAGTTATAAAACAGTAGTTTTTATATATAAATATATAAGTTCAGAGAACAAAGAAGTCAATATTTTTTTTTAAACATTTCCAACCCTTTACTGGGGCTCTGTTTGCCCCAAATAAACATAATACATTAGACCCCATCTCTGGGGGGAACACTAGACAGTCAGCCTTCCCTGTCCATAGGACTGCCCACCCTAGCCCAATCCCCCTCCTAGGGACAGACTGACCCTTGCAAAATAAATTACCCAGAGGGGAAAAAAGTGGGGGGGGGGGGAAAGCTGCAGAGAAGGCCCTTGCAATCAGCGCCAGGATCATCTCAAATATCATCTGGGAGAGGGAGAGGCAGTATCTTCTTAAAAAATACTAAATATACTAATATATTATTAGAGCTTTACTTTGAATGATTGTGATTTCATGAGTACTTCTCCCACTGAGTCTAAGTCCTTTACCTTATATGCATAATTTTCCCATATATTTTAAATAATTGAAAAAGGGCCACAAAAGTCTTCTATTGTTTTATAGGTTAATGTTTTCAAAAGATAGGCCACCCATTTTCCTTCTAAGTTGAAAAAATAAATACAGAAGTATTGAAATATATTGTAAGTCTCAAAAACTTTAACTTAAAAGCAAAAGAATCTATTAAAAACTACTAAGATTAGGGGTGGCTAGGTGGCACAGTGAATAGAGCACTGGTCCTGGAGTCAGGAGTACCTGGGTTCAAATACGACCTCAGATACTTAATAATTACCTAGCTGTGTGTCCTTGGGCAAACCACTTAACCCCACTGCCTTGCTAAAACCTAAAAATAAACAAACAAAAAAAAACCCTACTAAGATCAGAGGACACTGGATCTGTTATTTCATTGACATAATTTCCAGATGAAGAAATTCTATCAATGTAAATCAATGCCTTCTCTGAAGTTTACAACTTATTGTTCTAAATAATGGTCTAGAGAGTATTAAGAGGTTAAATGACTTGCCTAGTCTCACAGGTAGGATTTGAATATGGATTATCACACTCTAGGAACAATTCTCTATTCACTATGACACCGAACCTCAAAATGTCATTTATACAAATTAACACTTTATAAATTCAACAAGTACTCAATAGTTCTCAGAGTCAGAGAAAACAGGAGTATAGTAGTTTTAAATTTTGTTCTTAATTTGAAATTTCTAGCTAGCAGGAATTCTGATCCTATTTCAATTCAATTCCAGATTAGGTTGAACTCATCAATTTCAAAAAAAAAAAAAGGACCAAACCAACCTCAGTACCTTACAAAAGTTACAACTTTTTAAGAGAAAAAAATTTTTTAAAAAGCTTAACTGAATTAGTGTCAATTGTACTAAACAGGGAACTTTTTAGGATTTCTAAAAATGAAATAAACATAAAGGAATAGTTACATACCTGTGTATAGGTACAGTTCTTCTTTTTACATTTGCCACATGTAAACAGGTCAGTTTGGGTCCCACCTGTTTTAGCCATCTGATGTTCTCTAATTGCTTCTTTGGTCAGGTTTTTACGCATCTCTTTAAGTTCATCACTAGCCATTTCCTATGAGGAATATAGTAGCATAAATTCCTCAGGGACAGCATTTTCAATTTATCAGACAATTTCATCTATTAATGTAAGAGCAATACAAAAACTGATCATTCAATTTTAAATTATAGAAATGATACTAACTTTAAGAATACAAAAAGTTAACCACTAGATCACTCATTAATTCCCTTAATCATTGTTAAGATATTTATACCAATCATGGAAAGTTTTTAAAAGGCAGAAAAAAATCAACTCATAATAGTGTACAAATATGAAACTATACAACTTCAAAAGCATTACTTTAATATCACTGCAGCTGTCATTTTTTTTTAAATCTAAGAAATTTTAAGACTGGCAGGAAAAAGACAACCACATCAGTGCTGGTTTTTCCCCCAATAAGAAATATGGTTTATGGAGTCAATTTTCCAACTAACAATGAGCAGAATAATTGGCAACTATATCATATAAGCCACAAACTACTTAAAAATAGGTGGTAGACAGAAGCCAAATGTAAGACAACAAATGAATTTTTCAAAATAACATACCATAGAAATCTAACAGAAATTCTTAGGATCCAAGATTTAGTGTTAAAAGGGACACACCATACAGGTCATCTAATCCAAACCCTTCATTTGACTAAGAATTAACATCCAAAAAAGTTAAAATGATTTTACCCATGATCTCACAATGTAAATGCAAATGACAAATCAAGGATATGAACCAATTCCAAAACTTTTCATTGAATTATACTCTCCCTTCATTTTAATTTAACATAGAGTAACCAGACATGATTTAGGAAGGCTTTGAAGGCATTTATAGCCCAAATGTTTTTAAGTTTTGAACTTTATAAAGTTACAAGGGTGATACAATCACGTTTCAAGAAAAAACTTTTGAAAAGGTAGCTTCTGAAATATCAGAGAATATTTTAGAAATTATAATTAATGAAGTATAAAGAAGATTTGTTAAATTAAAAGAAATAAATGCAGGTTAGCAAATTCAAATTTACTTACCTCTGCCGTCATTCTAGCAAACAAATCTGGAGGTATGTTCCCACATAGTACATTTTTCCTTAAATTTGGATTCTTTGCATCCTTGAGATTTGCTATCCTACTTCGTACCCTATTTTTATATTTCATGTCTGTGTTCCGTAACTCCTGATATATAGGTATTATGCAGTTAAGGAATATGGTATTCTAACTGGTCCACAAAAACTGATCATAATTCAATTAAGAAAGGAATGATAAATTCTATAGTCTTTTTGTCTTCATCTATTTTTAGGAAATAATCTCTCTCACAACATAGTTAACAATCAACAAGCATTCATTAAGTACTTCCTCTGTGCCAGATACTGTGCTTTAAACAAAATCCATCATAGAGAAAAAAAAAGGCCTAGGACAGGGGCCTTTGGAGGAACGCTCCCAGTTATATGGGGATACAAAGAAAAACAAAAACAATTCCTGCCCTCAGGGATCTCACATTCTACTGTGGAATGCAACTGAGAAGTAATCAGATACACAAAAGATATGGAGGACAGATGAAAGGTAATCTTCTAGAAGAAAACTACTAGAAGCTGGTAAATAGAGAAAGGTGTGCTGCAGAAGGTAGGATATGAGAAAACCCTAAAGCAACCCTGAAAGTCAAGATGAGGCAGCAGAGGGGAGAGCTAGTGCAAAGGCACAGGAAGGGACATGGAGTGTTTAAAAAAAAAAACAAAAACCCCAGCAAGTGCAGACAGACCACAAAATGCCAAAGATAAATTTAGTGTACTGAAGAGTTAAGGAGGGGGTCCTTTAGATCAGATGCCAAAAGTAGTAAGGAGTCACTGAAATATTAAGTAGGGAGGGAGGGGTGTGTATAGCATAAAGGGACATAGAACTAAAGAAGGAGAGAGTGACACAGACCAATACTGAGGAGAGGTGGGTTTGGAGTAGGAGAGAAGGAAGGTAGGGAGATAAATAAGAATGTATAATGACAGTCAAATTAAAAGTGATAAAATGCCTGAATAGGTGGAGGTTTTCTGGGAGGAAAAAAATCTGATGAAAGTAAAAATGAAAAGATTAGAAAAAATATTTCATATGGTACAAATGATAGGGGAGAATCAAGAGAAACTTAAGTGGCCTACTTGGATGACCAGGATGACGGTGATGTCCTTGGCACAAACAGAGAAGTTCAAAGGAGGAAAAAAAGATAACTTCTGTTTCAGACATGTTCATTTTGAGATGTTTACAGGAAATTTAGTTCAAGATGTCTAAAAGACTGCTGGAGGGAGCAGTAGGTGGCGCAGTGAATAGAACACCAGTCCTGGAGTTAGGAGGACCTGAGTTCAAACATGGTCTCAGACACTTAATAATTACCCCATTGCCTTGCAAAAATCAAAAAATTTTTTTAAAAATTTTAAAAATAATAATAAAAAAAGACTACTGGAGAGCCAAGACTAGAAAGGACAGAGTGAAGTTGTACAAATCTGGGAATTAATCTTTTATAATTAATTTGTTAATCAACTGATTTATGATTAATGAAATGTCATTTTGTTGGTGCCTATGAGTTCTGTGCTCACCCTGTCCTATATGTTTTGGTCCTCGTCAATTACAAAGGACATCAACATTATCATCATTCTCCTTTATCTACTATTTAGGAAGACAGAGAAGGGCAAGATTTCAAATAGTCTAGGAATTTTAGGTGGGAAAAAAATTTACATCTTTATTTTCTAATCTCTAAATGAAACTTAGTATTTCTTTTAATTATGAATACAAAAATAAAAGTTCAAAGAAACCTAGAAAGTTGTCTTATTTGAATTGGAAGGAATTGTATAATGATCTAGTGCTAATATTCTAATTGGGTGATGAAGAAATATCCCTTTGAAACTAAATGTCTTCAAATGGAAATGTGGAGGGGGATGAAATAAGAAAAGCAAGTGGGTTGGTTCTGTTGTGAATGTTGGAAAAGGGAGAGTAAAAGGATTACTCTGGTGTAGACAGGAGGGATGAGGTAGAACTTAACTATTTCCCACAACTGAGAGTAAAAAAAGTATACAAAGAGGTAGAGGAAGCAGTAATAGATGAACCTCACTCTTATCAGAAATAGACAAAGGAAGGTTGAACACACATACCCCAACACATATCAACACGATTTAGTGCAGAAATACACCAACCATTAAATTCAACAGAGAAACAAGGATAAACAGAGGTTATGATGAGGGAGGATAAAAAAATCAAGGAAGGAGTACTTAGAGAAAGCAAAATTTCTGATCTGGAAAGAAAGGGGAGAGGAGGGAGGGAAAGTGGCATACAAAGAACTAGCATCTAAAGGATCCTCATCAATTGAGGAATGGCTGAACAGATTTATGGCATATGAATGTAATATAATATCAATTCACTGTAAGAAATCCCAAAAGATGATTTCAGAGAATATTAAGGAATATAGATTAACGGAGAGTGAAGTGAGCAGAAAAAACAAAACACTGAAGAACTCTGAAGGACTTAAGAACACTGAACAAGGGGCAGCTAAGTGGTGCAGCAGATAGAACACCAGCCCTGGAGTCAGGGTGACCTGAGTTCAAATCCAGTCCCAGAAACTTATAATTGCTTAGTTGTGTGATCTTGGATAAGTCACTTAACCCCACTGCCTTAAATAAAAAGAAAATTAAATAAGTCTTTAAAAGGAAAAAAAAAGAGCACTGAATAACTCTATCATCAGTGTTTACCATGACACGTTATCTACTTCTTGACAGAAAAGTTAATGAATTAAAGTTGTCAGAAAAAAGATAGATGTTAGAGGCTGTGAACATGGTCCTAATTGGATTCTGTTTGACTTAATGCCTTTTATTACAAGATTTTTTTCCCCTAAAATATGCTCCTGGTTTTTGATTGGTCTGTTGCAGGAAAGGGAGCATGGATGCCAAAAAAAAAAGAGGTAATGAAACCTTTTTAAATGCATATCACAGAACATAACGGAAATTCATCCAGAAGGAAGCACAGACAAGTAGGGTTATTTCAAGAATATACTTTTTGAAAGTACGCAGTTTAAGATGGAAATTTAAAGTTCAGTGGACAATTCTTTTATGTTCTGCTATGTACACTGGAATATTCTGATTTGGAGGGAAGAATGCATTCATAATAAAAATAAAATTAATTTCTTTTAAAAAGTCACCAACTAGGGGCAGCTAGGTGGTACAAGTGGATAAAGCACTGGCCCTGGAGTCAGGAGTACCTGGGTTCAAATCTGGTCTCAGACACTTAATAATTACCTAGCTGTGTGGCCTTGGGCAAGCCACTTAGCCCCATTTGCCTTGCAAAAACCTAAAAAAAAAAGTCACCAACTTTCATAGGTTCAATTATTATCTCTAATGTAGATGAATTCTTTATTTTTTAAAAACAATTGCTAAAACTTTAGAAAGAGAAATTTAATTAAATAATGAAGTTGGAATCCAGAGGAAGTGAAAGAACCTAATTTAAAGTTTTCTCAATGAGTTTTATACAAGAAGGTGAGGAAAGATGAGAGGATGGCAAATGATAGAGATAGCAAGATCAAGGTTGAGGAAGAAGATAGGAGCCCATTTGAAGACAGCAAAAACCCAGAAAGGGAAAGACTTAAAGATTAAAGAGAAAGAAGGAATAAGAATAGGGGAAAGATGCTAGAGAAAATGTAAGGAGGCATCAAAGGGTGACCATGGCAAAATCTTACTTGTTTTTTCACTGAAGTATAAAACAAAAGTCTTCAATTAAAATGGGGGGGGGGATAAATGTCATAGAAGACTTGAGGAGAAACAAGAAGTTTTGAAACAACTGCTGATAAGAATGAAATAGCAAAGTAAGTAAGAAGGACTAGCAGAATTGTGTAGCCACAGTGAGGACCCAATTGAGATTAGAGAAGATAAGTTTGTAATGGACCCAGCAAACATGGCTTTTTGATTTACTGCAGCTCTGTACAGCAGTCCATGAATAGGAATAAAGAAAATGGTTGATGAGGGCAATAATCAAGGGTTAGATTTTATCAAAATATGATCGATGGTGATAGCATGAGTCAGATACTGTGAGAAGACAGAATATTGAACTGGCTCACAAAGGGAAAAATGGTAGCCAGTATAATAAATGGGGGGGGGGAGGGCATCAAAATTAGAAAGAATGGAAGTCCTGGTAAAGGGGGGAAAAAGGTTAGAGATGGTAAGGTATTGGGAAAGAAAGATTAGATTGAAAATGCCTTGAAAGAAGCTCCTTAACACAGTGCCAGGAAAATAGTAGGCACTTAATAAATGCTTAATGACTTTACTATAGTCAGATAAAGGAATTTCAGAATCAAAATGTGGAGCAAAAAGATTTGGTGGCTTTTGTAACACCAAAGTAAATCCATTTATGCAATAGCCGAAGTAAAGGAGGTCTTGAATAGATTAAGCAATGAGAAAATTAGGGTATTTGAAGGAATTATCAATATGTGAGTGAGTCCCTTGGTATGATGAGTTAGGCACTCAACTCCCTAAAAAAAAAGGGAGAATATCTGGGAATCAATAATGACCACTAGAATCCAGACTTGTTTATGAACGCAGAAGGCATGAAACTGAAAGGAAAGGTAAGGAGTAGGAAGGAACAGTCTGCTTTTACCACCATCAACAGTGAGTTGAAGGGTATCAGTTAAAGTATGGCTAGTACAGGAGAGAGCAGTAAGGGCAGCAGTGCTTTCTGAGTCAGGTCTCAAGGCAGTGCCAGAAAAATAATTAGAGAAAGAAATACATTTAAGGCGAAAGGCAGTTTTTGATCATTATGGAACAAGTTAAGCCAGAAGACACACTGGAAGGAGCAGGCATATCTTCTGAAGTAGAACAATACTGGGGGAGTAGAAGGATTTTCACTGAATAAAGTAAGTATTAATTCCTCCCTAAGGGATATGAAAGCACATAATCAAAATTTCAGAAAGTAAACATTTTCAAAGATATTTTATCTTTTATTTACCTAACAATATATAAAAGATTCCTTGACAGCACATTTAAGAGTGGACATAAAAATTATAGGGCACCTAGTACTGAGGTGAGAAAGAATGAAAAGCCATTACATCGAATCCTTTGATATATCTTACTGCTAAGTGACAGCATATTAAACATATTAAACAACAGGACAAAATAGGTTCCTGTTAGCTCTGATCCAACTCTCACTTTCAAACAATTTCAAATGAGGTGTTAAATTGTGAGATTCCTCTCTGACATTTGTGGAAACCCTATGTAAGAAGACTTAAAACTAGAGGATATTGATACAAATATCCAACTTAGGCTATAACTACTCTAATTACATTCTCAAAGGATATCTTCCTCAATCTGAGATCCCAGCTCTTCTTCATCAGCCCCAATAGCAATGTAGTCATCTGAAAATAATTTATAAACATTCATAAGTTTAAAGTTTTCTTAAAGTATCTGAAAAGAATTCCTGAGAAAGGGAAATCTTACAGTGAAATAATTTAATTTTGCAAAAAGCGAAATATATCACTCTTACTATTTAGAAACCACTGTGCTAAATGCTGAGAAGGATACATGAATGAAGGTATGATGCCTGCCCTTGAGAACTTCAAAACTGCCTAGGAAAATAAAGTTTTATATTATCTCTGCCTTCCTCTACCACTACCTAGCATTTTAATCTTTAAGCAATACTTCTTCCTTTTAAAAAAATTTTTTTGTAAGGCAGTGGGGTTAAGTGACTTGCCCAAGGCCACACAACTAGTTAATTATTTATTAAGTGCATGAGGCCGAATTTGAACTCAGGTCCTCCTGACTCCAGGGCCAGTGCTCTATCCACTGCGCCACCTGGCTGCCCCCAAGCAATACTTTCAAAAATGCTTCTTTCAATATTAAAGTGTTCAAATGAAATGACAAAAAAAGTGGGCTAGTTAGCCTAAAAACTTGAATATTATTACATAATATGCAAAACATTGCTTATGATTCTGTAATCAACTAACTTCCATTACTCTCTGACCAAAAATATCTTTGGGTTCAAAGGGCCTAAAAGGCCATGTGAACAATTTCTACCCACTGTTTCTAATTCTGCATCTTGGGCTCAAGGAGAAAAAAAAAAATCTAATCCTCCTTTCAGGTGAGGGCCCCTCACTTGAAGCAGGATAACCTTCCCTGGTTGATTTGTTCTAAGTATTCTAAAAATTACTGTCCTTCCTAAAATGGGACATTTAGAACAACGCTCCCAAATATTCTGACTAGAATTGAATAGAGTGGAACTATCACCTCTTTAGTCTTGGATACTTCTCATTTAATTCACACTGAGAGTATTTTTCTTAGCAATGACAACTTTAGTAGCTCTGCTCTTTGGGCAGCTAGGTGGCACAGTGAATTGAGTGTTAGGTCTAGAGTCAGGAAAACTCATTTTCCTTAGTTCAAATCGGCTTCAGACAACTACTAGCTGTGTGATCCTGGGAAAGTCACTTATCCCAGTTTGCCTGAGTATTTTCATCTGTAAGAAGAATTGGAGAAGAAAATTGGCAAAACACTCCAGTATCTTTACCAAGAAAACCCCAAATGGGATTAAAAAGAGTCAGAGATGATTGAAGCAACTGAACAACAAAAATACTTTTATAAAGTCAATATCAACAAGGTAAAGCTGCAATTATCTTAAAAATGTAAGATGAATAGAAATTATATGCATAAATCTTTTTAGAAAAAGCAAAAATTAAAATAGTAAAAATTCTAAAAAGTTCTCTTAAGTATTGTGGTTCAGTGGAAAGATCATTGGACCTGGATCCAGGAAAATTTTATTCAGATCTTGGCTCTGATGGTCAATCATTAACTATGTGGCCTTGGGCATGTCAATTCAACTCTCAGTCTGTTTTGTCAAAGCAGTCAGGAATAATAGGAGATGCTTTAGGGGTCACTAGATAACCAGCCACCAGCATCTAGATGGGGTGATAAATTTGTGCAGTGTGAACCTCAAATGAGAAGAGATTATATTCTGTGATAGTGGCAGAGGATGAGTCTGGAGGCAGCATTGGGGAGTAAGAAGTGTTCTGACTCTGCCACTATGAAAGAAAGATTATGAAGAAAAGTATGGTCAGGACTGGAAAAGGTGGCTGGGGAAGCAATGACATCCAGAAGGAACCAGATCTTTATCAGTGCCAAAAGATGGCAGGAGCAAGAAAGACATCTAAGATGGAAGTAAATGTGTTCTGGAATCAGTGGTACAGAAGACACACTGCAAGAGCTGGGCAGATCTTACCTCCTGTTCTGAGGGCTGCAGCAAGCATCTCTCGGCACTTCATTCGAACAGAATCTGAAGTGCTTGGTGCCCGGGGAAAAGATGGAATGAAGGAATCAGAAGCATTTGTCTCTTCCTTTCTGTTGCTTGCATTGCTACTGGAGCTACTAAAAATAGACAAAAATCAGGAAAAAGTTCTTAAAGCAATTTGTTTCCTTGCTATCATTTTTCAGTAAAAAATAATACTTTTGGCTTAAATGAAGTAGAAATATAAAAAAACATTTGCAATAGTTTTTAGGATTAAATATATAGGATCAAAAAGCCTAGGATACATAGAGGAATTGGAGGATCTTATTCCTTCTTCCTTCCATGAAAGTGCAAAAGTTAAAATCATTGTGAATGCATTACTTTTGCAATTACAAGAGAGCAAACTATTATAAGCCAACCCTAATTGGCCTAAGTAATGGATTTCTTAATAAAAATTACAATTCATTACAATGACACACTAAAGAAGTTTGGTTCTCTAGAAAAGGGAGTATTTCAATGAAAAAAATCATAAGAGAAATGAGAACATCCTCTAATTAGTACTAGATGGCCTTTCAAGAGAAGAGTGTAGAGCAGAGTCTTTTCCACCTGAGTAGCAGATGAGAGAACACAATTAAATGATCACCCTTCAGGCAAAAAGCAGTGAGTACTTAGAAGTAAGTAGTGACAAAGGAGAAAAATCTACTTCTTTTTCTCTTCAGGAAAAATCCTTCAAAACTAGCAGTTTAGTGAGGAATTTAAAGAATATTTCTCACCCAATTTAACTATTAACAACTACTTCAGATGAATTTTTTCTATTACATTCTCACTAAAAATAGGTATTCCACAAAGCTCTTTCCAAATGATATCGTCTATTTGCCCAGTTACAACTTCATTTTTACCCATCCAGTGTCCCCATGCAATTCACTGTTATCACATTTAAAATGGTTAATTCTACAAAGAAACTTCCTAATCACCATGGATAAAATGATTTTACCTACTCTGTAAATTCCATTAAATCCTTTTCACTTTTTCCTTTAACCTATCAAATTCTACTTTTTACTTCATAAAAGACATAAGCTTCTGCTTTTTTCCCTTCTCTCTTTCCTTTACATAAAAAAATCCAGCTTGTCTGCAATTTCCACCCATTGTTTCTAGTTCTACCCTGCGGTAAAAGCAAAATAAGTTTCCACTCACAGTCCTTCAAATACTTAAAATATATAGCTATCACATTCCCTCTTATTTTCTCTCCTCCAAATTAAACAGAACAAATTCCTTTAACCAATTCAGATATAGCATCTTTTCCATTTCTCATCAGTCCATTTTATTTACCTTTTTCTGGATACATCTTAACTAGGTTCTTGTCCTCAATTAGCTGAATAGATGAATACCATCTTTCCTGTGTAAATCAAGTTATTTAATCTATCCCACATCCTCCAAAAAAGCTCTACAATTATCAAACTATAGGTTACCTACTAGTCACTCCTTGTTTCAATTTTACCTACAAATTATTTTTTCACTCTGAATTTTTCTAATACTCTTTTGATTACTGCTCAGCTGATATAATACAATAAATTTTTCTTCCCCAGATATCTGCCACAAACATTTCACTAGATAGTTACCATTATGCTTTCATTTTCTTTACACAGAGATCATGAACAGTACATACCTGAAATCATAACACCTTGCAATTTGTTTTTCATAAAAGCTGTTTTTATTCATTTATTCAACAAGAATATTTTAAGTTCCTCTTAAGTACAATATATTTTATAACAGGAAAGAGACTTTCTTTGAGTCTTAATTACTTTAATCATTGAATATTTAATAGTAGCTGACACTGACAGACTGATAACCCAAAGGAGAAAGTGCTGGACTTGAAGTCAAAATGGTTTAAGGCTCCAGTGCCATCTTTGAAATATTTACTAGCTGTACAAATACAGGCAGTCACAACCTATGTGTATCAATTTTCTTATTCAGAAATGGGAATAAAAATAACTATAATGCCTACTCAGAGTTACTGAGAAGATAACTCTGGAATAACATGTAGATTCTCTAAGCCCCAATTTCCACAGGGGTTGGTAAGAAAATTTCTGTGGGGGGCCCTTACAGTTCTAAATGTATGGTCCTGTGTATAATCAGTTCAATCTCATTTAAAAAAAACAGTTTTGAAACTTTACAACATACCACCAGTTATTATTTATATAGCCTTCTTCAAATTATAAAGCCTTTTATAAACCTCAGTGCATCCGATCCTAACAGTTCCAAGAAACTTATCTCAAAAAAATAGCTATTATGTAGAAAAGGCAAGTCTTTAACCAAGATCTTCTAACAAGAAATGTGTTCTTTCCACAATACTAAAACTGTCTACATATGGTAAATCAATGTCATGATTTAGAATGTAAATTTCCAGAAAATCAGGCCTGTGTCTTAGAACAACTTTCTGGATTCTATATCACTAATATTTTATAGAACCTAAAAGTTGGAAGGAACCTCAAATACCACTTATTCTAATAATTAATGATCCTAATAAAACAACAATAATAGCCAGTATGTACATAGCACCTATTGTGATGTCAGGCACTGTGCTAAATGCTCTACAAATATCTCTTGATCCTTATAAGAACACTGGGAGGGAGGTACCATTATAATCCACATTTCACAGGTGAGGAAACCGGTTAACTATCTGGCTCAGGATCACACAGCTAGTAAATAAAATGCCTGAGGTGAAATTTGAATTTAGGCTTTCCTGATTCAAAGTCTCAGCTCTATCCACTGCACCAACTATAACAGATGGGACTGAGCTTTTGCTTTATCTCCCAAGACAGCCTTAGCAGCTCTGGGATAACTAATTTTTAGAAGATTGTTTTCTAAATTTTAGATTTTTTTCCTTTACATAAAAAAATCCAGCTTGTCTGCAATTTCCACCCATTATTTCTAGTTCTACCCTGTGGTAAAAGCAAAATAAGTTTCCACTCACAGTCCTTCAAATACTTAAAATATATAGCTATCACATTCCCTCTTATTTTCTCTCCTCCAAATTAAACAGAACAAATTCCTTTAACCAATTCAGATATAGCATCTTTTCCATTTCTCATCAGTCCATTTTATTTACCTTTTTCTGGATACATCTTAACTAAAACGAAATTAATCAGGACTAAACACAGTACTCAACCCATGGGTCAGAGTATATTACATTGAAACTATGAACTATATTTACTAAACTTCTTCTTACTCAGTTTGATCCCTAATTATTCTAACAGCTGATGAAGAAATGAATCTAATGCCTTACTTCACTATCTCTGTGATCTCAACAATATGGGTAACGTATGAAGTGGAAAAGGTAAGTCTTGCACTTCTGCTTTAAACAATTCTAGTTGAATCAAACAAAAAAAAAAGGTACCACTTCTAAACTCTGTGACTAAACCTGTCTGCACCTAGTCCTTCACCCCTGGTTAATTGCCTTAGAACATCATTTCTGCATCTTTCATCTTTCACTGGTAGATTTGCCCTATTATAACTTAATCTTAGCTTCCTAGAGTAAAGCACAACCTATCTGACCTGAAAACTATCTGAATATAATGAGTTTGAAATAATAGGCTCACCTAAACTCAATAAACCCTTTGACCCAACAATCCCACCAGTGTGCTTATATAAACTCAAAGAGTTAATTCATTGACCCACAGAAAAAGTCCATATATACAAAAATATCCATAGCAGCAACTTTTATAACAGCAAATAAAATAAATAGGTCCCCATTTAACTGGGAAATAGTGGAACAAATTCTGATATAAATGGAACTGGGTTCTTATAATGAATAGTGGGCAAATGAGAAAGAAAAATGGGAAAACTCGTATCCAAAGGTACTATTGTACAAAGCAGTTGAGATTCAGATTAAATGATCAATTGTGATGTTTGAAAGCTGATGATGAGAATTTATCATACAGCCACTTACTGAACAAACATTATCAGCTGATTTTGCTTACCTACTTTTCTTGGCTTTAGGAGAGGTCTATTGGGAATAGAAAAGTAGGGAAGTCTTTGGTGGGGAGTGACTACGGTTAAAAAAACAACAACCCACAAATATCATCTATAACACTTAAAAATAGTGAAAGATTCTGTTCTAATATCCTCATTTTCACGGAGAGAAAACAAACAGGAAACAACTACAAAGGTCATTCACTTCAAGATGAACTATAGTATAATTCCTTTATGTCTTATCTATTCCGAACTTTAAAAATTTTGACAACACAGAGGAAAACACAAAAAATAATGATAGCACATATGAACAGGGAGGTATATAACCAAATTTGGATTAGTCTATATTTGAGTCACACAGAAAAGAAATTATCATGGGATCTCCTTCTGCCTGATTACTACACCATAAATACCTACACCGTCTTCTATTTAAATAAACACGAATTATGTGATAGGCAAGAATACCCCAGGTTCACAAGAGTCTCAGTAGAAAACAATGGTACAGCTTTGAAAAGTGAAGTCATAATACATACTATATTAAGGCAACGACAATTCAGTGAAAATTTCATACGAGTATTATTTTCTGCACAATTAGGTAAGCACATTTAAGATCAAAATACCTTTCCTCCTTTGCTTCAGGGCTATTTTGAGAGGAGATAGCAGGTTCTTTTTTCTTTTCATCAGAATCTTTATCAGTAGAGGGCCCATCTGAAAATGTACAGAAGTAAAGAGCTTTAGTCATTTGTTACAAAGACTGAAATATAACCTTTAATTAATGCTTCATATTGAAGGGGGAAAGTTAAGATCTTAAACATTAAAACATAACTCTTATTAAATGGATGAAGTTTGGATCCTTTATTATTCTATAAGCATAACAATGAAAACTATTCACCACTTCTCCACTCTTTTTTTCCTTATTAGCTCTTACTAAAAATATGCTGCCTTGAATTAAAATGAATACTTAGGTTTTTTCCATAAAAATAAGGATGTGGCTATAGAATACCACAAATGAAAATGAACTTAAACAAAATGCAGCAGTGATCTCGAAATAAGTATGTCTACTCTAAAAACATTCATCAGGTTCTAACTATATGTTATGTACTGGAATATAAAACTAATCTCTATCTTAAAGGAACTTATATTTTACTAGGGAACATAACATTTAGTGTAAGATAAATTGAAGAGTATTAATGACTAAGAGTATCTCAAGTTTTTTTAATAGGAGATGGCACCTGAGTTGAGCCTTGAATAAAGAATTCTAAAGATCTTAAAAGACAAAGGTGATAAGTGAATATGTTGTAGTGATGGGAGAAAGGGAAGAAAATAAAGGATAGAACATTAAGTTCAAGAAACCACAAATTGTCTGTATTCTATTTGGATAGGTAATAGAGTATGTGAAGAGGAATAATGAGAAATAAGTATGGAAAGAAACTGTGGCTTTTTACTTAATCCCACAAATAAGAGAGAGCCATCTAAGAATCTTAGGGGGAATTACATGGTCCTGAGCTTTAGGAAGACTGAAGAGGCATGAGGGTAGAGGATGGATTGGAAAGTACTAATGGAAAGAACTAATTGGAAAGAACTAATGCTTTTCTCCAAAGTAGCTTTGTAAAAGGAGTCTTTTTGAATACTTCAGGCAAAAGATGGAGGCCTTACTAGAATGGCAGTTATGATGGAGGTTTTTGAAAAAATAGATCTGACATGAGACTCCAACTGAAAAACAAATCACCATCATAACAACAAACAATTACAGAGTATTTTACTGTTTACAAAGTGCTTTATATATACTACTTTTAAGTGAGCTTCACAACATCATATATTTATTTTAGAGATGAGGAAATTGAGGGTTAGAAAGTATAAATGACTCACCTATATAGCCAGTAAGTCAGAATTAATATGAGTCTAGGTCTTCCTGACTCCAAAGACAGCATTTGTTGGTTTATTCGATATAGTTGTTTATAATTCATACAATTTTTGAGAGCTATGTTAATATTCTTTGACCATTTAATCATTGGGGAATGGCTTATTTATATGTAGACAACAAGGTAGCCCAGTAGATAAAGTGCTAGACCTAGAATCAGGAAAATCTGAGTGCAGATTCAACCTCAGACACTAGCTCTGTGTCCCTGGGCAAGTCATTTAATTCTACAAAGTGGAGGAAGGGAGAATGAAGAGACAAAGATGACTCCAAGGTTCCAAACCTTGGTGACTAGAACAATTATGGTGTTCTCAAAAAAACTGGATAAATCTAGAAGAGAGATGAATTTATAGAGAAAGATAATGACTTCTGCTTTGTACAAACTGACTTGGAAATGATGTCCAACAGACAACAGGTAATGTGGAATGAAAACTCAAGGTAGAATGAGGCATGAAGGAATAATTCAAATATGTTTTAAACCCACTAAGAAGCATGTTATTTTACAGGCACGTTTAAAAAAAGAAAAAAGACTTTATCCAAATAATCTTGTGGTGCTGGTAAATTGAGAAACTAAGTGTTCTAGCATATATCTATATTAATTTTTCCTATTCATCTGAATGGTAGTTTATGGAAAACCATAATCAAAAGATTATTACAATAAAACTCAGTAGCAAAGCACAAAAATAAAATGTAATGTCTGGTGTGATGCTTTCCCAGGGATATAAACCTGTCTTTCAGAAATGCATACTCACTCACACAGTCTATATGAAAACTTCACTCATTTTCAACTACAAATCTGAAGCTAATAATTTCAAATCTTTATTTAGAAGGATTAATACAATTTTTAAATTTTCTTATTAAGATCATCTTTAAAAAATTTTAAAATAATATTTTCCCAATTATATGTAAAGATAATTTTAAACATTTTTTAAATAAAATTTTAAAAGTTCCAAATTTTTTTCCTCTTTTCCTTCCTAAGACAGTAAGCAATTTTATATGGGTTAAATATGTGTAATCACATAAAACATATTTCAATACATAATTGAAATCCAATAAACAATGACATAAGTAATTTCAAACTTGTTTTAAGAATGCTTCTAAACTTACCTTATGCTTTTAATCTTTTTATCATAATTTAGAGTAAGTGGATATTTTTAAAAACTTTCTTCTAAGAGTTTTCTAACTATGAACATACATATATATATATGTAAATGTATTTTGATATAAATAAAATATAGGAAAACAACATATATAATATTTAGGAAAAGTCAAAAATGAGTGCTAATTAATTTTAATTTAAAAATTGATGAAACGAAGACCACCATTATTATAGATATAAAATAACATCATAAGCTAAGTTTGGAGGAAGAAAAAAATTTGAGATGCAAAAAGTAGAACAGGACATAGTTAAGAATGCAGATTATTATAATACCAAGCAACTTCTTCCAGGATTTGATGAGACTCTTTGCTAAGGATGTAACTTCTTCATCTGTGCTCTGCTTGCGAATAGCATTTACTGACATTCCAATTCTTGTAGACTGCAAGGCAATCACAAAAGTAAATTTATTTGGGCAACTAATGTTTATTTTTTAAATGTTTTTTTTTTATTTTTTTCCAAGTACATGCAAGGATAATTTTTTCAATATTCATCTTTTTTGTAAGCTTTTGAATTGTACAGTTTTACTTCCTTCCTCCCATCCCATGACAATAAGCAATCAAACATAGGTTACAAATGTACAATAACATTTAACATATTGTTATGTTGTGAAAGGAGAAAAAAACCAGAAGAAAAACAAAGAAAAAAAATAAAACAAACCTTAAAAAGTGAAAATAGTATGCTTTGGACTGCATTTAGATTCTAAACAAACTATAGCCTGTTACAAATAGTCTCAAATTTCACTCAAATACTACTACTTGCCATGCATCCAAACTTCTATTCCATGATGTAAAAAGTTATAGGATTCTATTGATCAACTTAATTCTTCAGATGAAACTTTATATATACATAAACATTATTTAATTATAAGCCTAACATTTTATTATATCAAATGTTGCTTCATCAAGTCTATCATTATATATATATGCAGATTGCTTTATAAAGTTCTCTTGAAAACAAGCTTGGGAAAACTCAATAACCAAGTGTTTGATGAACCCAAATTACTTGGAAAAAGAACCCTGTATCTAACAAGAATTGCCTGGAAAACTGGAAATCAGGTTTAGAAGGAATTATATTTAGATCAATATTCTATACCATATGCCACATTAAAATAGAAATACAAACTGAATATTAAATGATTATACCATAAAATATGAGAACCAAGTGAAGTACCTTTCAAAGATATGAATAAGAGATCTTAAAAAAAAGGAATAGAAGCTATCATAAAGAAGAGAATATTTTGAGTTAAAGGCTACTGAACAGCTTTTGCACTAAGAAAATCAATATTATTAGCACTGGTCAGATGGATAAGATATATATATATATATATGTATGTACATATATGTATATGTGGGTATATACACATACCCACATAATAAATGTATAAAAAAATATGACTACTTAAAGCAGCATTTATATAGCACTTTAAGGTCTGCAAAGTGATTTACATGTGTTAACTCACTAAACCTCAAAACAATCCAGTGAAGTGGGTACTATCTTTATCTCCATTTTATGGAAGATGAAACTGAGGCACAGAAAAGTTAAGTGACTTGTCCAGGGTCCAACAGGTAGTGCCTGAGGATGGATCTATATATACTCAGACTTTCCTGACTCTAATGTCCAGTATTTTATCTACTGCGCTACTTTGCTGTCTATATAGAAGATCACGAACCTTTCCCTAATGGTTAAATGGTCAGAGGACATAAGTTCTCAAAAATTATAAACAATCACATTAAATAAATCAGCAAGCATTTATTCAGCATTGTGCTAGGCACCAGGGACACAAATGAATTGATATATAAATGAATGAGTGAATGAATAAATTAAAGTTCCTGGATTTGAAGAATTATATCGGGGAAGACAGTGGTCAAGCTAGTAGGTGGTATTGTCTTGACTTACCCAGCACCAACTGCCACCTTTGTCTCCCTCAGGGTGCCTTGCCAATTAAGCCAGGCTAGTTAGCCTGTCCTTAGATAGAACTATAATCATATAAATTTGTTGATTTTTTTTAACTACCAGCTGTAATTGTAATGATGAAACCTAGTTCCAGAGAAGAGTTGACAAAATGACCCTTACTCCCACAAAGTAAGGAGGGATATACTCTGAATGAAGACAGAACTACTGTCAGACTCAGATGAAGTGTTTGTTGGGTTTATCTAAATTATACTCCCCTCACTTTTTTCATATATATTTCAAGAGATGTCTCAGTGGGTAGAAGATATGGGTGGCATAGATCAGAAATAAAGGTGATGTTAAAAAAAAGCTTTTATTAAAAATAAGAATGTTATTCTTGTAGGAGAAATGGCAGGTTGGTATAAGTATATAAAACATACCAGCTTTTGTTAATATGCATTTCTAAGGGCCAAAAGACATAATTGTTAACTTTCTTTTTTTGGTACTTATTGTAATCACAGGATCACAGATCTACAACTGACAGGTAGGACCATTCAGGCTACCTATAGATTAGAGAAAATTCCTTTAGATGAGTTCACCTTATAATAAAAAAAGGAAATATGGATGGTAAGAAAAATATATCAAATCAATCATAATGCTCATCATTTTTGTCTTTCCTAATTACTTATTCTTTAATTATGGCATCATGTTCTCTTAAAGTCTCAAATTTAACAGCAAAACCCAAAGGTACTTTAAAGGATCATGTTTTATAATTATCCTATTAGGCTCATAATGGTCAACCAATACAATTAATAGATCTTGATTTCCATACTTAAAACCAAAAAGATTAAGATGTTTCATCTGCCAAATCTAAAACCTGAAAAGGAGTTCAGATTGATTTGTTCTCTCTCTCTAACTTCTAGTCTACCAAGTATAATATACCTATATATGTTGGCCCAGATAATTATAGAAATAAAATAGATTAACAGAAAGATTAAAAAATGCATAGACATTCAAACCTGAAAAGTTCAGCTTCTAAAGAACTTCACACGTCCCAACAAGTTGTATATACTTGGTTAATGAAAAGTAGTATGATGGGGCAGCTAGGTGGCGCAGTGGAGAGAGTACCGGCCCTGGAGTCAGGAGTACCTGAGTTCAAATCCGGTCTCAGACACTTAATAATTACCTAGCTGTGTGGCCTTGGGCAAGCCACTTAACCCCATTGCCTTGCAAAAAAAAAAAAAATAGTAGTATGGTTAAACTGACAAATTATTTATATTTGGACACTGAGTATGCTTTTTCTACTTGTAAATATATCCTTGACCTCAGTTCCTAAAATACAGTAAGATGTTAAAATAAATGCTTGTTGACTGGAACTTCATTCCTTAACCCCTCACTTGCACTCACTTAACATACCTAATCAATTACCAAATTTTGCTATTTCTGTCTTTACATTTCTTATCTTTGATCCCTTCTCTCTACTCACACAAACATCATGCTAGTTCAGGGCCTCATCAACTCACACAAACACTATTAGGATGGCTTCCTATCTAGTCCTCAAGTTTATTCCTGTTCAGATCCATCTTCCATAAATATATTTTCTAAAGTGATTTTTCTCAAGCAAGATCTGACAATCATGTCATGTCTCTACTCAAGCTAAAGACTCCCTAGTACCACTAAGATACTGTTTTTGCTTTTAAAGAACTTTTCTCTGACACCAAATGCAGCTTTCCAGCCTCATTGTACACAAATCTATCTCCTTCAATTCTGTAATGTGATCAAACTTGTCTTCTGTTCAGCGCGCGCGCGCGCGCGCGCACACACACACACACAGCATTCTGATCCTCATGCCTAGAAATCACTCCCTCCTGACAGGGAACAAAGCTCAAGCATCACCTTCTATATGAAGTCCTTCTTAATCCTCTCAAATGTTTGTTCTCTCTCTCCCAGTTTCTATTTATTTTGTATATACTTTCATGGGTACTTGATGCCTCAAAATATAAACACACTTTTATGACATGTAATTGGAAAAATAAAAATACCAATTAAAAAACACATAAAATATGACCATAATATATAGATAGATAAACTCTTTCTTAGAATAGGAATTGTTTCATTCTTTGTATTTGTACTCAATACTGTAGGGCTGCCTAGAGATTCAGTGCATAAAATGATGGACTTGGGAGGCTGGTCATGGATACTTACTAGTTCTATGATCCTGGCCAAATCACTTAAACCTGTTATCTCAGTTTCCTCATCTGCAAAATGAGCTACAGAAGGAAATGGCAAACCACTCTGATATCTTTGCCCAAAAAAACTCCAAACGGAGTCACAGAAAGTTGAATACAACTGAAATGACTGAATAACAACAAACTCAACATTGTATAAGTATAGGCACAGTAACATAAGTATATTGATTGTAGTGTACACTACTAGGTGTGGTACCTCTTAATGGGTAATAGGTAAATACACACATCCAAGAGGTCAAAAATGTGCAAGCAGCACGGAGTCCACGATGTTTCCCAGTGCCAACCAAACCAGAGTAAAAAGCAACTGAGAAATACTTGACAAGATAAATAAAAATATAGATGCCTGTGACAATGCAGTTTTCTAAGTTAATATGTAGCCTGTAGGGATTAGTGGCTCCAATTTCTATTTGAATATGCCACCACTGATATACACAATATACACATGAAAAAGACAGCAATTTATAAGGGGAACAAAAAAAAAAATCACAAAATTTTAGACTTAGAACCTCAGCAGTAATCTTGTCCAAATTAAGAATATAAATCACTTCCAATTAATATAATAACATGCAAACTCAGAAAAACACTGTACATCCTAACAGCAACATGGGGGTGATGATCAATCTTCATGGACTTGCTCATTCCATCAGGGCAACAATCAGGGACAATTTGGGGATGTCTACAATGGAGAATACCATCTGTATCCAGAGAAAGAATTGTGGAGTTGAACAAAGACCAAGGACTATTACCTTTAATTTAGGAAAAAAACTGTTACCTGATTATGTAATTTTGCTATCTCTTATACTTCTATTTTTCTCCCTTAAAGATACGATTTCTCTCTCATCACATTCGACTTAGATCAATGTATACCATGGAAACAATATAAAGACTGACAGACTACCTTCTGGGGTGGGGGTGGGGGCAGAAGGAAGGAAGACTGGGGGGAAAAACTGTAAAACTCAAATAAAATCTTTCTAAAAAAATAACATGGAAACTAACACCGAACAAGCAGGTTAAAAAAAAGTCATGGTAACGCTGCTAGTAGTACTCATTCTCCTTCTACTACTAATAGTTAGCTTTCATATAGCACTTTTAAGGTTTGCAAATATTTTCTCATTTTATTCTCCACCATAACCCTGGGAGCTAGGGTTATTATTATCCCCATCTGATGGATAAGGGACTGAAAGAAGTAAAATGATTTGCCCAAAATCATATACTTATAGCGTCTAAGGCTAAATTTCAAATGTCGTCTGACACAAAGTTGAGCAATATATACACTGTACTGCTTGCTTAGCTGCCTCAACCATGGGTTTGGGGATACTCTGAGCTATAAAGCTAGTTTTGATGGACCTAGAACACCAGAAAGAAAGCATTAGAGAGGGAAAGGCCTGAGAAAAATGTAAAAGAAAGGAAAATAAACAACTTACCTGTTTATTTGTATGAATTCTTTATAACTATTCACTTAATCTTTCAATAAGCATTTACCAAACAACCACGTCGTCCAAGATATTGTGCCAAGTGTTATATAGGATATAAAGGTTAAGATATAATCACTGACTTCAAGGAGAAGACAACCTAGTTGTAGAGTTAAAACATGAATTTGACAATTGAGGAAAATGAGGCCCAGTGAAGTCACAAAGGGGATAAGTAACAGACATTTGAGACTTCAAATCCAGCGTTCTTTCAACTACCTGAAATTGTCTCTTAATTCACTACTCTTCACTAGCTGTGACTTAAACTAGGAAAGATGACTAGGAGGAAATTCTGGCTAGGAAATACATCCCAGAAAAAACATCGTGTTCGTCGTCTTCTTTGAATATTACTTTTTTTTCAATTACATATAACGATAGTTTTCAACATTCATCTTTTTGTCTTCTTTGAATACTTTTAAGAGCATCCATCGAAATCCTTTCCATAATCCCCAAAAGCTGGATCTAAACATAAAGTTGGCAATCAATGCCAATAACATGCTCTTATTCTTCCCTCATCCCATTATGTTTTTAATTTCTTGAAAACGAACAATTTAACTCAAATTTTGGAACTAGTTCTTATATCCAAAGTAAACTTATGACTATTTTAGGTTATCTCAAATTTTAAAAAATGACTAAAGAACGAACTGCTTTATTATAGCATGGGAAAAAAAAGGTCACAACTTCAATCAGGAGTATTTAAGGTATTGATTGGGGTTCATTTATTTAAGCATTATGGTATACCATAATTCCCTTAATGATATAAGAACATACCTGCAATAATTCCAGAGTCATAGGAATATTCTTAAGTTCCTTTAGTAAATCCAGCGCTCCAGCCTATAAAACAAAATATCAAAATATTTAATTTAGTCACATTTTAATATCCTAAAGAAAGTAGAAATGAACTTTTAACATATTTTCCTATCCATGATCCGTTGTTTCCACAAGGTCAAAATAGATAGCTCTTGGCACTGCTGAGAATTGGATTGGGGGGGGCATTCTTCAGGGGTTTGGAGGAAAACAGGCAGAGGGTGGCAGGGTAAATAAACTAAGGGGAAAAAATGTCAAGGAGAGTCACCATGAAAGAAATATGAAATAAGGCAGGTGAAAAGCCAAACCACCAAATGTACTTTACAAAAGTATGATCTCATCTGAACCTCACAACATCTTTGGAGTGGCATGCCATTATCACCCAATTTTCAGCTGAGAAAATTGAAGCCGAAGTTAAGTAACTTTGCCCAGGGTGTCACACAGCTAGTGTCTAGGGCTAGATTTGAATTTGGGTCTTTCTGACCAAGCCAGTGTCCCAACTAGCCTCTAATTACATACAATAGTATAATAACACTTTAAATCCCATCTGGGATATATCAAGAAAAGATTAGTCAGTTCTTTTCACACTAACTTGTAAATACACCTAATTTCTCCTAAGGAATATTCTAATGCTTAAAGACAATCCAATGTGGACATATTTATCAATTACTATCCCTCCCTCCCCCAAATCTATATTAATGAAAAGCCTTAGTCCTGGCCCATTCTGTTAAGCACAAAATTTATTGTACAAGCACTTTCCCCCTCTTCAGAAGCATTACTGAAGATCTAAAGATCTAAAACCTAAAACTCACACTAAACATATCGTGTACATTCTTATCAGTGTGGCTACAGACTATAACTGGTCTATATATTTTCCCTTCTGTGTGATTGTTTTTTTGGCTCTATTATTTCCATGGATTCACTAAACAAACAACTTAAACTTAAGCCTATGTGCTTTACCAGAAAAATTGAAGTCAAAGAAAAAAAAAGAAAAAAACTTATACTACCTAGGAGACTAACAAAGCACTTTTCCCATTTTTAGTAGTTATAAAAAATAAAAAAGAATTTAAAATACTGTAATTTGCATACATTCCTGAATTAGCTGGGAATATTGTCTTAAAATTTCAAGATTCAATCTTTTCATTTTCATCTTTTTGAACTGAGACTAAAATTGTGGAACCTCTTGAAATATATACTTAATTGTCGTGTTTAGTTGGATTCAAACCATATTTTGCATTTAATTGGCAATGAAAAGCTAAAATCAAACAAGCTAGTTACTTAACATCAAGTCTAATAGATTACAGCATCTCCTACTGATAATGATGCAAGAGGAAGAAAGAATCAGTTTAATTTCAAAGGCAAAATTAGTTCATAGTACTCACTGAAAGTTGAATATATAAGATCTAGTAAAGATTCATTAATGCTTTATTATGAAACACTTAACACATTATTTTGGAACAAGACAATTTGTCACACTAGTTCAAATAGACAATGCAGAAATAGTTCGGAGTACTACATCTATAACAGAGCAATAAGGATTGGCATATTACACTAAGACAAAACGATTAATAGTCATAAAGAAATCTCCCTCCAGTCATCATTAAATCTTTTAAGTCATAAGATTCCTGAAATAATTGTTAACAGAACTAACAATTTTACCTACAAGAAAATTTAATTTGTAATAAAGTTAAAAAAAAAATCAACCATTCTTAGAAATAGAAGCTTTGATGTCCAATCAGCTTACTTCACATGATCCAATTGCTTAAATTTTTATATATGAAGATCATCCTAACTATAATTGGAAAAAAGGAAGGAATGCTTTTGCCTTAGCACACCAAAAGTTAAAAGAAAAACTTTCTTGATAAAGCAATTATATACTTTTGAATAGTCTATATTTAGTAAATTTTCTACCTTATAACATATTTATGACTCAACCCAAGAAATTCTAACATCAAACCTCAACTACTCCTGATGCAATTCAATTACCATTTAGTTTCAAGTTCAAAAGAAAACCAAAGAAACTTGTTCATAATTACCCACATAAACTCTCTTCAAAACTCTAAGTTCTCTCTTTACTCATGTTTCCTTCTTTCTATGCTTAGTATAAACAAACTTCCAAATAAAGCTAAATCTAAACCCTCTTCAAGGTCTCCATATTTAATTAGGTTAAAAAAAACTCCACTTATTGCCAAAATATAATCAATGTCACCAAATGATATAGAACTGGTTCCTGAATTCTGTAGGTAATTAATGATTTTTCTCATTCGTACCTAAAGGCACTCAAAAGGAAGGTTAACAAGGAGAACTAAACTGGCTAAGAGTTAGTTGTGTGTGTGTGTCTATAAAAGCTTTTTTTTAAAACCCTGGTCAAGGAAAATCTGCCTAATTTTAAACCTTAATAAATACAATTAGCAGATGGCAAATATTCCATCTGGTTTTTTCTACTACTTTAAATAACTGAAGGATAGGAACTGGACCTGAGCTTTCATTTGTATGAGGTTAGAATGCAATCCCCTCATTTCAGAGTTAAGAAAACCAAGAAACATTGAGATTAATAATAACTGTCTTGGGGAAGATTTGAAACAAGATTATATACAGATTACCATTTGTCTGTTATTCTAAGAGAATTATTTACATATGGGTTGAATGAGATGGCCTTTGAGGTTCCCTTCTCAATTATTTGTTTCTATAAAAACTTATTATGAAACAAGGAAAAAAAGACATTTCAGAATTGGGAAGGAGACATAGTTGGAAAAGTGCTCCAAAGTATTCTAATGACTTCATTGGGAGAATTTTTCTCCCCCCATAGAAACACAGCTCCAATTTTATAATCAAAATCAAAGGCAAAACAAATAAGATTCACTTCACTGATAACTTAGCAATTCTGAAAATTAGGGTATACCTCAATTTATCATACCTTTAACTAATCTTATGTTTACAATATTCTTTGCAGGAAAAAAAGACATAAATTCTAAATTTTTTTAAAAGTGAAAATTTTATCTGGAAGCAAACTCTTTCTAGAGCAGAATAATGTGTTGTGAGGATGTCAAATGCACTAAGGAATTTTATGTGATCCTTTAGGTAGGATTTATGGGAAGAGAGTATCAAGAGTGGTGGGGGGGGGGGAGGCAGCCAGGTGGTGCAGTGGATAGAGCACTGGCCCTAGAGTCAGTAGTACCTGAGTTCAAATTCTGCCTCAGACACTTAATAATTACCTAGCTGTGTGGCCTTGGACAAGCCACTTAACTCCATCACCTTGCTAAAAAAAAAAAAACCTTAAAAAAAGTGGTACAAGGGAATTGAATAGAGTACTATGTTCACTGATGCATTGAAGAGATCTTCAGATTTTAAAGAACATAAAGGACAAATTGCATAAAAGATAATCTTACACAAAAATTTAATTCTACTATCAGATGAATGGATTCACAATATGTACTATCATGACTGGGTGATAAGCATCACAAGACCTAATTTAGAGGAAAAAACAAAATAAAGGTTTTATCAGTCATTGATGTTTGACTCAAGTGATTTGCCCTAATTTTTGAAAAGAAAAATAACATAAATGTTGAACAAAACTATGGAGATGAAAGTTAGAACTGCCATCTTTTTTCTAATTTCTGAAAGAACTTTATTCATCAACATATAAGTTTATAATCCCCAATCCAATTTATTCCTAAAATATTTTTATTTCAGAGAACCAAAGAACTTCAGTTTGGACTAATCTCTAAAAGATGACTTCCTGCTTCATTTCCTATCTGTGAGTTTTTTGACATTTGGCTATACAGAATGATTTTAGGTTGTTTTTTTTTTGCAAGGCAAATGAGGTTAAGTGGCTTGCCCAAGGCCACAGCTAGGTAATTATTAAGTGTCTGAGGCGGGTTTTGAACCCAGGTCTGAATGATTTTAAAGGAAAAAAAATATAGCAGAATTGTGCTGGCTATCAGTTTATGTCTAAGTCTACACAGTCAAAGGTATTTTTTAAGTCCACTTGTGTAAAGAATACAGCTTAAAACTTATGGAAAAAAATTCGACAAAAAACATTTACCTTGGTGTTTTAGATTGTCTTGAGAAAAGTATTCACAGGAAAAGGACAGGATAAATGTAAAATTAACAGATAAAAATTGTGATAGATGCTTAGTGGAGTACAAAAGTTAACTATCATCCCCACCTGCCCCAAAAAAGCAAACAAATAAATAAATAAATTGCCATAGGTAAGGGGAGAATAAGAAGTGGATTTTTCTGAATCAAAGATAAACATCAAATCCTTTAAGTCTTCACCTTTGGTTGTATTCATCAGAATCAGATGGAAAAGGTCTCAGAAACAATCTAGTTTTTTAAGCCTTTGCCTCAGCACTTGAGGGTGGGGGGCAAATTGGGAGTTGGGGAGCCTTCCCCCAAATAGTATAACTTTGAGAACAGGGAAGGGGACTTGGGATCAGAAAGACCTTGGTTCAGATCCTACCATAGTGGGATCCTGGTCAAGTCACTGAACCTCTTTTTCCTCGATTTACTGGATTTGAAAGCCTCTAATATTCCTATGACTTAGGTGGCCCATTTAATTTTTCTTTTTACTAACTAAAGTAATGACATATATTTCTTTCTCTTCTTCCTTCATTCCTGATTTGGAAAATAAAAATTTTAATTCCAGTAAAAGAACAATTAGAACGGGGCGGCTAGGTGGCATAGTGGATAAAGCACCGGCCTTGGAGTCAGGAGTACCTGGGTTCAAATCCAGTCTCAGACATTTAATAATGACCTAGCTGTGTGGCCTTGGGCAAGCCACCTAACCCCATTTGCCTTGCAAAAACCTAAAAAGAGAGAGAGAGAGAGAAAGAGAAAGAGAAAGAGAGAGAGAGAGAGAGAGAGAGCGCGAGCATTTTGAAAGAAAACTTATAAGGCTTGAAAATGAACTTTAGAGAGAGTGATTGAAGCAGGTGGGTGCCAACTACGGAAAGGTTCCTGAAGTTGATGAATTCCAAGCGTGAGAAAATGTGAAGTACAGGCAAAAAAAAGAAAAGAAGTGGATCCCAGCAAAAGCTGCTTCCCTCACCCACTCAGTGTGGATCTGGGAAGCACCACGGCCACCCTGCAGACTGGCTTGACTGCGGTTAGGGGTGGGGACGAGTCGGAGCATTTGTTCCCGGGTAACATTTGGGGAGCGCGGTAGTTACGCTGTGGGTCGCCGCGGCGGCCCGCGCCCCCGGACGGGGCCGTGCCCCCGCGCCCCCGGACGGGGCCGTGCCCCCCGCGCCCCCGGACGGGCCCCCGCGCCGAGGACACTAACAAGCACAACGCAGAGGGGCGGCCCGTGTGCGGGCACGGCTCACGTGCCCGCGGCGTGCGGCCCGGGCCTGTGCGGCCCCCGGCCCGCCGACCACCGCCTTTGCCCCGCACACACGCACCGCCACGCGGAGGAGCGCGCCGGGCCCCTCGCGGGGAGGACCCTCCCGACTCGGGGGCCCCCGGGCGCCCCAAAGGTAGAGAAGCACCCGCAGCGGCCCGGAGCCGGGCCGCCTCCCCTCCCCCCGCCCGGCCGCGCCGCCCCGCGCGCGCCCTGCCCCCGCCCGCTGCCGAGTAACACCCGGGGCGCCGGGAGGGGGCGGCGCGCGGCAGGCGGGGGGCGGGCGCTCCCCGGGCCCGGCCGGCGCTCCGGGCCGCCGCCTCCCGCCCCGCGCGCCCCGCTCACCGCGTTCTTCTTCTGCACCATCTTATCCATCTTCTTGGCGATACGAATGATCTCGTCCTCCATGGCTCCGGCGGGTCTCGCGGCCCCCCACCCCCGTGGGGCCGGGACGCGGGCGAAGCCGGGGCGAAAGGGCGATGTCCGGGGAGGAAGAGCCGCCGCCGAGGAGCCAGGCCCGGGCCCTTTCAGCAACAAATAAAGCCCGGGCGTCGCCGAGCGCCCCGCCCCGGCGCAGGCCTTGTCAGTCTCCCCATTGGCCGAGCCGGGCAGGCAGCACCAATCCACCCCCGATACCCGGAGACCAGGCCCGAAGGCGCGAGCCGAGAGGCGGAAGTGGCCCGCGCCGCGGGGGCCGGGCCGGGGCGGCACCTCTGCGGAGGGCGGCGCAGCGAAGCAGCGCGGGGCCGGGCTCCCTCGGCGCTCACCTCGGCTCCGTCCGGCAGATCGCCTTCCACGACCGGCGCGGGCCGGGAGGAGGATCGGGGAAATGGTACGACTGCAAGTAAACAACAGCTTCAAGAGTAAAATAAAATACCTCCGTGAGGCGGGAGACTTGGAAAAAGGAGAGCAAGGCGGGGAGCACGAAGGCCCCCACGCGGGACCAGGACTTCCGTTGCCCGCCCGCCGGACTCGGACAGTCTTGGCACCGCGTCCCCCGGCTCTCCCCCTGCCCCTGGCCCTCACCAGCGGCGCCGCTCCCACCGGCCATGCCAGCGAGGGCTTCTCAGGAAATGCGAAAAAGCACCCACCGCTTCCTGCCCCCTGACCGACTGGCAGCTGAGTAACGTGGGCACGTTGGCAGCGCGCAGCGGGGAAGACAGCCTCCGAGAAGCGGGGTCCGCCTGCGATCTACCCGGCTCGGTCCCGGGGGGCTTGCATTATTGGGACGGTAAATTGAAGCCAAATTGTAAATTGCTTCAAACGAAAAAATTTATTGTTGATTCTAAGTATTATATTGAGCAGAGAAGGGACACGGTCCGAGCGGAGCTCTAGGAAAGCCACTTGGAAGCCAATTAGGGGGCTGGTGCAGTAGTTCTGATGACAAGTGATGAAGGACTGAAGTAAGCTGGCCGAGCCAGATCTGAAACCTCGTGGATATCTTGTGAAGGTGGAAGCAAGAAGTTTAAGCAATTAATTGGCTGTTTGGGATGAGGATGAGTTTTGAATCAGAAGGGGATGACAAAAAGTGTGGCAGAAGGGTGAGTTTTGGGAGAAAAGGTAGTTAACTTGAATTTGAGATGCCTGCAGTTAGTTGAGTCTGAAATGCCCTGCTGGCTGTCCTGTTAGTGAAGAGAATTGGACTTCAAGAGAAATTAGGGATGGATCAACATAAAACAAATCCATGGGAGAGGATGAGGTAGAGTGTGGAGAAGGGGACCCAGACTCCCACGATCAGCCAGTAGAAAATGACCAATTCTGGCCCAGGTGTTATGTAAAAAACACACACACAAAACCACCCTGCCTTTTTTAGTTAATGCTCTCAGCTTCCAAAAAATGTTTTTAATCATGTGTACATATCACAGCAGGATACAGGGTCAAGGACAGAGGATTTGGGGTTTTTTCCTTTGTATCCGCAATACCTCATACACACCTGTGATTACATGGTAAATAGAAAACTATCTTTATTTCATGGTAAATGGAATAGCTTTGTGAGAAAACTACCTTTACTAATGCAGAAAAAATTTCTTGAAATTTTAAAAGAATCTTGAGTTACCTGAGGCCACCGAGAAAGAACTTGTCCAGAATCGTGCAGCCATTTTCTGTCAGAGGCAGAACCTAAACCTAGGTCTCAACAATTCTGAAGCCATTCACATATAACATTTTACATACCATTTCCTCTGCCTTTTAAATAGGTCTTTAAAAGTTAGTTGAATTTTACCCTTTTTCGTGCTTGGCATTTTGATCTCTCCTCTATTTAAACTCTTGTACTCTTTGCTGACTTTCCACATTCAATCTGGTGCCAAATATTGATTATTCTACTCCAAATTTTTCTGTGCATCTATTCCCACTACTGCCAAGGCACTGCCACCCTCCCTGGACTATACCAATCAAACCTACGGTACTTGCTAGCCCAGCCAAAGTGGGGAAAGAAAGCTATAACTTGGCATTCTTCCTGATCCCATCCTCTCACCTTTTCTGGACCTTTATTCAGTTACCCACAATTCCAACATCATCTCTGTTGAAGTCCTCATCTCTAATCCACCTTTCTCACTGATTGCAGAGAGCAAGGCTAGAGGGCCCTCAGAAAGATCAGTTATATCCTGGCCTCAAACACTTATTAACTATGACTCTAAGCAAGTCACACTCAGCCTCAGTTTCCACAACTGTAAATGGAAATAATAGGACCTGTTTCCCAAGGTGATTTGGTTTTGAGGATCAAATAAAAAAAACTGTAGTGTTTAGAAAAGTGCCTGGTACATAGCGTTATAATGTTTGTTAGGGATTATATATTGCAAAGGATTTTGAACTTGCCCTTTGTATTATTTCGTACTGTCACATCCTCTAGACTATAAGCCCCCAAAGGGCAAGAAACAATGTCTAATACAATGATATGCACACAATAGATACTATTAGATAAACTGAAATTCTTATTTCCCCTACTAAAAGATTGCTTCATTGGCTGAAGTCTTAAGTACTATCCTAATAGGGTCTTTCCAGATAACCCCAACCACAATTATCCTCTTCTTATCCCCAGGTCATAAAAATGTTCTCCAAAACTTTCATGTACACCTGTTCAAAAAAATCTTCCCCCAGCATCCTCCATCTATAACCATCCTTCAAAAGCCCAATTCAAACACCACTTCTTTCAAGCACCTTTCTTGATCAAACAAACCTGAATTCCCAGTTCATCCTCCAAACACAAAGTACTACCTTTCTCTAGTGTTAACTGCCTTAGAATAATGCTAGTTTAGATAAGACTTGCATCTCTAAAAGATATATATTAACAAAAAATTCAAAACATCATATTCATCTGTTCCTTTACTTCTGCACAGAAATATTGAGATTTAAAAAGGTGCAATGGTGTTATATTGCCTCAAAACTTAATGGAATTGGCGGCCAGGTGGCACAGTGGATGGAGCACCGGCCCTGGAGTACCTGAGTTCAAATCCAGCCTCAGACACTTAATAATTACCTAGCTGTGTGGCCTTGGGCAAGCCACTTAACCCCATTTCCCTTGCAAAAACCTAAAAAAAAAACTTAATGGAATTAAAGTATCCCTAACTGCAAGAATTATTTAGAAATGTTATATTATTGAGTTTATCAACTAAATAACTGCCTTCACCTTCTCTTTAATTTGATTCAATTTCACCTTATTTTAGAGCTGGGTCTTGAGAGATCCTCTAATTCCTTTGTTAATAGGAAAATAGATTGGGCTCAAAACTAAAATAGCTAATTGTAGAAGAGCCAATTAACAAATTTTGACAAAATCTCACCCATGCTTATCAAGAAAAACTTTTAATATTTTCTTCTTTGGTGTTTTTAGGATTCCCCAATTCATTGCCTTCGGCATATGGTCCCATGTCTCTGTATCTTTCTCCTCCATTTAATGTAGACCAATCTTTAATTTTTAAAATTCATTTAATAAAGGGCTAAAAAAACTAGTCACATGTTGATCAAGAAGCCAAATGACTTTCCAGTGTTGAATTGTTAATCTGGCACTGTTTCCATTTTCATGGCTAATAAAGACATATAGGGTCAAAATGGGTATATGATTTATACATCAAGATATTGGGGGGGAGGTAATGGAGTACTTTTTATCTGTCAGATATATGGGCAAGGGAAGAATTTATGATCAAACAAGAGGCAAAGCATTATGAGATGTAATATTGTGATTAAATTTAAAGGGTTTAGGGGTGGCTAGGTGGTACAGTGAATAGAGCACCGGCCTTGGAGTCAGGAGTACCTGGGTTCAAATCCGACCTCAGACACTTAATAATTACCTAGCTGTGTGGCCTTGGGCAGGCCACAACCCCAGTGCCTTGAAAAAATCTAAAAAAAAAAAAACGAAAGGGTTTTCCACAAAATTGATAAAGCCAAGATTAAAAGGAAAGCAGAAATGGGGTGGGGGGATTTACAGCAAGTGTTCCTGATAAAGGCTTCCTTTCTCAGCTAGAAAGAAATGAATCAAATTTATGTCATTCTCTAATTGCTAAATTGTTGGAGGGTAGAACAAATAATTTTCAAAAGAAGAAATCAAACCTATCTAAAGTTTATGACAAAAATGTTCTAAACTATTAGAGAAAGGCAAATTAAAATGACTCTTCAGGGGCGGCTACGTGGTGCAGTGGATAAAGCACCAGCCCTGGAGTCAGGAGGACCTGAATTCAAATGCGACCTCATGCACTTAATAATTACCTAGCTGTGTGGCCTTGGGCAAGCCACTTAACCCCATTGCCTAGTAAAAACCTAAAAATAAAATAAAATAAAATAAAATGACTCTTTAGGTACTACCTCATACCTATCAGATTGGCTAATGTACCAGAAAAGAAAAATAGTTTGAGTTGTGGGAAAATTGGAACATTAATGTACTGTTCCTAGAATTGTGAACTGATTCAACCATTCTAGAAAGCAATTTAGAAATATACCCAAAGGGCTATAAATCTACACATACCTTTTTGTTTTTAGTGTTGTTTTTTGCAAGACAATGGGGTTAAGTGACTTGCCCAAGGCCACACAGCTAGGTAATTATTATTGTCTGAGGCCAAATTTGAACTGAGTTCCTCCTGACTCCAGGGCCAGTGCTCTATCCACCAAGCCCCCACCTATGCACACCCTTTTCACCCACCACTATCAAGACTAAGTATATAATCCAGAGATGGGGGGGGGGGGGGGGGGGGGGGGGGGGAGAAGAGGGAGGAAAAGGATCTAAATTCTAAATTCAAAAATATAGCAGCTCTTTTTGTGATATCAAAGAAATGGAAATTGAGGGAATGCCCATCAACTGAAGAATGGCTGAACAAGTAATGGTATAAGATTGTGATGAAATACTTCTGCTATAGGAAATGACAAGTAGGATTCCTTCAGCAAAATATGCCAAGACTTCTATGAACCAATGTAAAGTGAAATGAGCAGAATCAGAGTGTACATAGTAACAGCAATTCTATACAATGATTTAGCTATTCTCAACAATACATGATCCAAGACTATTTCCAAAAGTCTTATGATAAAAAAAAAATAGCAAACTTTTTAGGGGAAGAATTTAGAATACAATTGGGAAAAAATAAATATTCAATTTTTTTAAATTAGGAGAAGATGGTTTGGAGAATATGATTCCATATGCTAGACTGAATCTCTGAAAGCTCCAAGACAGATATGTAGCCAGAAGCATAATTTTATCCTCTCCTTTGTATTCTTCCTACCTTAAAAGCCTCAGAAACTCTGAAAAAGGAGTTTTGAAAAGAAGTAAAGGTGTTAAGTGGTATGTGTTTTTTATTTCAAGTGGTATGTGTTTATTTTTTATTTCAAACTTAAAAGAGAATCAATTTGTATTTCTTTTATCAATATTTCTAACATTCATGAAAAAATGGGGGAAATAACAAGAACAATTTCTTTAAAATGCTGGAAAAAGGAAATAGAAATGCAAAATATATATATATATATATATATATAAAATACAATACTGTAGGGTTTTCACTAAAACTGTTAGAATCTTCTCTGCAATATTATAATTAAAATTAGTAAGAAAACATGATTTGCTTTGTAAACAACTTACAGAAACCATGGTTACCAAATCTCCTGATAACACAAATCTGGGAAGGACTAGCTAATGTAACAACACATGGAAAACAAGATTCAAAATTCTCAGTTAGGATAGGCCCAAACAAATAAGAAAATATTCATCATTGTTAAAGGCTTATGTTTTTGTTCACAAAGTCAACTGTACATCAAACTTGGTAGCATGGAATTTTTTATCTAATCACAAGTCCACATGGGATTAAGTAGTATGATAGGTATAGGATTTATGATTTCAATAGGCTAACAAATTAACCATAAACATAAACTTCTACCAATAAAGATTTTTGGCACTCTTCTCTGCAACTCTGAAAGATTATAATCAGAGAGAAGCCTATTGCACTGAGAAATTAAGTGACTTACCAGTTGTTACACAGCCTATACATGCCAGAAGTTAAACTTGAATCTGTATCTTCCCCATTCCAGGCCAATTCTATCCACTGCATTACAGTGTCTCTCAATAAAAGCAATATGATATGCAAATAGAAAATGATAGAACTATGTACTTTGTGCTGATAAGAAATGTAGAATACTGGATTCAACTTTGTATGACATTTCAAAAGCACCTGCTTCAGCAGATGAACAGACTAGAATGGTTCTGCAGGAGAAGAGTCTATCTAGTGAGGGGTTTTTGGTAACCATCAACCAAATCATTTATATGATTTGAAAGTGTGAAGGAACAAAGTAGATTAGATCTGCAATAGAAAAAAATCAGGGAGCATGACATTCTATTTTAATGGCTAGCATTTGAGAAAAGAAATTCTTTGCTTCAGGGGACATAATGATGAATAAATGTAAAGCACAGGAAGACAGATTACAAATCAATGAAAAAACTATCAACCAGAACTATCCAATAGTGGATTGAAATAGTGAAGAATTAAGATTTTCATTATTTTAAGTACTAAAGTTGAGCCAATTTAAATTTTTTTCTTCTGGAAGGAACTGCTGCATGTGGCTAACTGATGAATTATAAATTATTTGGCTAAATGATCATAGAGGTCCCCCAACTAAGAAGTGAGAATAAAGTGAGAATAAAGAAAATTGTGAATAATCTGCTATATTAATGATATAATGGGTATCAGAAAATTATAAAGGGAATAAACAGGGATTAAAAACTAATATTAAAAAACAGGGACTACAAAACAATTAAACTCTTTGTTCCTAAAAAAAAATGAACAAAAAAATAAAAAATGAACAAAAGACTATGAGAGGAATAAGGGGTATGACATTCTGATGCCTGGACCCATTTTCATCCATTGCCTAAAACAGAAAAAAAATATACAATTATTATAATCCCTCATGCTAATGTCGCGCTTTTTGTCAGGGACCCATCAAAATGTAAACACAAATAGTAAAAGACAATGAAAGGAAAATACCTGTAAGACCATTCACAAAAATGTCAGCTTTAAACTTTATTTCACATTTGATAGAAACTGTGAAAAAGATGTACATCTTCCCAACTACAGCAAAACATTTCAACGGAATATAAGATTTCTTACCATAAATAAAGTAACATTTTGTTGATTTTCATCCCAACTAAAACAGTTTATGTTCTTCAAAATAAAGAAAAGTGATTCAGTAAATGATTGTTTTAAAATTTTAAGCCCAGACCTTAAACTTTTGGTTTCATTATTAACATTCCATACAGTACATTACTAAATTATAATCCATTATGTGTCAATTAGCACCTATTTAATAAAGATGCACTGATAACATAGCAATAATAGAACAATTACAATTCTAAAACACCAAGCATATTTTTCTGCTATGACTTAAAAGTACTCTAATAACAGAATGCTTAGTTAATAGGGTTCTGACTAGTTACCCAACCCTTTTGATACATTAACAAATTTGCCTCTCAATAATTTCCTGAATGATCTGAGACTTTTGTCTGTATAAAAATCAATTTCTTTTATGTTTGCAAAAAAATTAATTCTAAAAAGGCTTTTGAAAAAAGTCTTAATCTCACATTGCTCAAATGACAGAAAAAAAATAAAGCAAATTCTGGTAATGGCTAATGTATTTTCCACAGTGCTTGGTTTAGAATAAATCTATAAAACAGGTAATCTCAAATCTAAATCCATTAATCTACTGAAATCCAAGAATTCCTGTAATTGTGAGAGGGAAATAATTCAAACTAAACACTTTATGTTCATAACCAGTTTGACAGTTATTGCCAACTTGAAGGTCATCAAGGAGTTTACAGAATTGAAACTTGATGATTAAATATTCCAGGACATGTAACTGAATAAATTGTCTAAGAAAACTCAAGAGTTTTCTTAAAGGTACACTCCTCAGAAATGTAAGAAACTTGCTCTAACAAGGCAAACCATTGCCTTTCACAAAGGCAAACTATTTCCACTCTATTAGGGTCTCAAATCAAAATAAAGGAAATCCTTTAGGACCAAAATTCAGAAAGCATTATTTTTCAGCTGATTACAGCAAAATCTTGAAAATCACTCATCAACTAATCTGTAGAATCTGCTGTACTAACTGGATCTTAGTTTACATTAATATACAATTTAAGAAAAAAGCTAATTTTGAAAGTTGTGTTGTCTACTTTCTTCCTGTCAAATAAATATTTTTTGTATAATGTGTATAATTCAGGGTATCAATTCATAACAACATATTAACACCAAATAGCTATGGTCTGATGAAAATATTTGGTTGGCTAGAAGGATAATTAGAGGAAGAATGAGTTACACAATCAGAGAGGAAAAATGAGACAAATTTTGAAAAAAGGTAATAGGGCCTGGTCCCTAAATACAAGGGGCATTAGGATGGAAGAGCATAACATTACTTACACATTGACACTTTAAAAGTATTATCCCATGTTCTCAGGGATAATGTAATACCATCTCGTTCCTATTATGGATTACACACACATATATGAATACATATATAAAAATACAGAAGATGCATGGTGACTAAGCAGTTTTGGAACAAATCCTTATACGAAGTCACAGCACGCACAAAGTGATTATATTTTAACTGCTCATTTTATACCTGAACAAATTTTCATTAAGCATACTAACACTTTATTTTTGAATTATTTAATCAAAAATGTCAGATTGCAGTGTTTTATCTTAGTACGCTGAATTACTTTTGGAGAAAACCCAGCTGCCTCATTTATTATAACACTTGTATATTTTATAACAGATACCATACAAATATATGTATAGAAATTTGAAAGACCATAATTTTCCCAAGAAGAGACATTATTTCATCAGTATCACTGGCATGTATTTGCAAATCGGTAGTAACACTGCAATAATAGAAGTAAAGTTTCAGGACTGGGCATGTGAAAAGGTTTATTCTTGACTACAATGATGCTGGTGTACTTCTATAGAAGGCCTCTTAAATGATGTCAATCAATTGGAGGTAGGAGTTTATCAACGAATTGCTTAATATCCAACATTTCCTGTTAAGAATAAAATTAATTATTAAGCAAACGATTATATAAAAATTTCAGAAAAAATTCCAATTAAAAATATACATGAAATATCACCATGATATTAAAAAAAAAAACTATAAGTGATAACAGAGAATCTCTAGTTTTCTTAGTGCTATACTAACAGATATGAAGTGTCCCAATGAAAAAAATCAAATTCTTTCATTTCCATCTATTTGGACATCATTTTATATTTTTCTACCACATCTGAAAAGCCCCTTTCTGCTTAGTACAAACAGCTAGAGCTTATACTAACATGTTCAATGGGCAACTAATGATGATGCTTATTTTTCATTTTCAAAGACATGACATGGTTATAAATGTAGAGTCTATGTCAGATTATGTTCTGTCAGGGGGAAGGGGGGAGGAGGGAGGAAAAAAGTAAAAATCAAACCCTTATAAAAAAATGATTGGTAAAAACTCCTGTTGCATGTGGTTGGAAAAACAAATAAATAAAATATTAAAATAAAGATCATGACACCATAGAGGTGATGCCATGACAAACAAGTGAATTTGATTTTGAAGAGGGCCAGTGCTGTGCTAATCACCAGATATGAATTAGGACCACTAGAGATAGCCCTGGATGCAAGGTAATCAGGGTTAAGAGATTTGCCAAAGATCATATAGCTTGTAAGGTCAAATTTGAACTCAAGTCCTTTTGACTTTAGGGTCAGCCCTCTACCTACTATGTCATTGAGCTGCCCAACTAGAATGGAATATTAATGAAGGATATATGTTTTTCATAATGTTTTCTTAATATTCAGAAGAATACACTAATTAATAATTCCATGGTAACTTTTGATTTAACATAAATTCACTGAAAGCCTTCCAAGCTAAATAAAAGTCACAAAAAAGTGCCAGGAGTCATGAAATGATTACTTAAGAGAAAAAAATATAGTCCATAGAGCAGTAAAATCAACATTTACCTGGTTACACGAACTGTGCATCATGCCTTCATAGGTGCGGAAGTTTACATTAGATGGATTTACCAATGTTTTTAGCTTTTCAACAGTAAGAGAACCAAACATATGGGGAACCAAAGGGTCACTGTCCCCATGACACTGGAGAATAGAGATATCTTTATTAACACCACTGATGGGACCCTGTAAGAAGAAAAAAGTTACTTGACTCACTAAATGTTCAAATGCAAAAAGCATCATGTCAGATAACTAAAGATAAATACATATAAATATTAAGTATTTTTAAACTATAACACAAAAGAACTCATTAAGTTACTTTGCATACATTTCATGTCTAAGAATGAGCTAATAAGTCCACATAATTGTAGCTGTGCCATTTTTTTTCTTCAAACTGTTTTCTTATATTCCCATCCCAATGGCTGCTCTCCTCTTTAGAAGTACTAAACAAATCAAGAAACTGCTTTTTAAAAAACCCAATGGGTCAAAGAATATATGAACAGTTCTTAAAAGTAATATATATTTTTAACAACCATATAAAAGAATCTTTCAAATAAGATAAAAACAAATCAAAATAACTCTTGGGTTTTAGCTCAAACCTAGTAATTTGGCACAGATGACAAAGGACAGGAAGAGTCAATGTTGAAAGGGCTATAGAAAGCGTATACACTGAAACACTGGGAGTTGTGAACTGATCCAACCACTCTTGAAATATGAAATTATTTCAAAAAAGCAATTAAAATGATTCAACTTGCTATTCACACACACACACACATATATGGTCAATGATAAAAAAAGAAAGGTTCCCTATACAACAAAATAGTATAGCACTATTTTTTAGATGCTCATCAGCTGGAGAATGGCTAAATAAATTATGGTACATAAATATAATGGAATATCATTGTAAAATAAGAAATGGTAAATATGGAAGACAGGAAGAATTCTACAACATGATACAAAGTAAGCAGAACCAGAAAAAGTGTAAATATATACATATATCAATGTAAATATGAAGTACTTAACAAAATGAACTGAAAACCTTAAAAATTAATAATGAAGTTTGACCCCAAAGAAGAAATATGAAAAAGTATTTCTTTCCCTTCTTACATAGAAATGTCAAATACTTTTGATGAGTTGGTTTGTTTGGCTGAACTATTTTTTTTGGTCTTTACTTTAAAGGACAGAAGTGTTAAGGGGAACAAGGGGAAGGTTTGCATAAAGTATCGAAATCAAAAACAAAAAATTAATACCAATTTAGTTTTCAAAAAGTAAAAACAAAACTTTAGAAAATTAATCAATGCAGTAACAAATCATGATTTCAAAAGACTTATGATGAAGCAAGCCTCTCAGCTCTCAGAGGAACAAAGGTGAATTAAATGTGAAAAAGAATGCATACTTTTTTTAAATGGGCCAATGTTTTGATTTGACTATACTGTTTTGTACATGCTAGTGTTCTAGTGGGGCTAGGAAGGGGGAAGTCAGTGAGAGGCAGCAACATGCAACTTAAAGTTAGCCAAAAATGCTTTTAAAACCAATAATCTGGAAGAAAAGCAAATACAAAGGTCATTCTTCTGTCAGGAAAATTTAAAAATAGAAAAAACCAAAAGCCAAAAAACTACTATTTCTTCATCCAAATTATCCTTTACAACACTGCCAAATAAATCTTACTTATGCAGGGATCTGGTCAATCTGTTGTTCATCTACTCAAAATTCTTCAATAGCTCTCTAACAGCTAAAGGATAAAATCGAGGGAAAGGAAGACATATGACCTTGGTGAAATAGTTTATTTCAAGAGATAGTAAATTTCCTCTCACTGGGGGCAAGCTGTGGCTTGATGAGCATTTGGTGGGAATTCTTTTAGATATGAGTTTTAAATAGACCAAAGGTCAGCAAACTTTGGTCTACTAATAGAGGCTGCAAATGAAAAATGGTTTTTACATTTTAAAAGTTTTATTATTTAAAAAGTTATTAAGTGTCTGAGACCAAATTTGAACTCAGGTCCATCTGAGTCCAGGGCCAATGCTTTAAATACTGTGCCCACTTAGCTGCCCCTAAATTTCCTTTTATTTAAAAAAAAAAATGTAAAAATTATTTTTAGTTCTCTGAGCAACAAAAAACAAGTGGAAGAATGGATTCAGCCCATGAAACATAATTTGCCAACCCCTAGACTAGACAGTCACTGAGATCCCTTCTAATTCTCAAATTCTGTGTTTTTGAGTTTGTCTTCAGAAGTATGGCTACTGTTTATTCTAATTTTGTTGAAAATTACCAATGACAATTTATTAAAAAACAAAGCTTTGTCAAGACATGAAATGTGCTTTTATTTAAATAAGTAGATAACCTTCAAGTGTGGTGTTTTATCATAATATACACTTAAATGCAAGTAAATAGGTTTTTGCAAGGCAATGGGATTAAGTGGCCGTGTGGCTAGGTAATTATTAAGTGTCTGAGACTGGATTTGAACCCAGGTACTCCTGACTCCAGGGCCAGTGCTTTATCCAACTGTGCCACCTAGCTGCCCCTAAATGCAAGTAAACAGAATGAAAATTATAGGAAACCCTCCTGCCCAAGGTTACTAATGACCTCTTACTAGAATTATAATAGCCAACTACATTTATCAAATATATTACCTGTGGAAATGAAGATCGAAGTGGAAGCCAACAGCTGAGGGCTAAAACACCAGCTAATTTCTGCTGTGTTGTAAGAGCAGTATACAAAGACAAAGCTCCTCCCTGTACAAAAGAAAGCACCAAAATGTTCTGCTGGGCTATCAAGTTTTAATGGAATTTCACTATATAATGCCAATAATAAAAACTGTAAAAATAGCAGTGCATATACAACTTTATTTCTAAGTAATGCAATGTTATGTTGCATTCATAAAGAAAATACCAGATGATAAATTAATAATTCATATTGAAATTCTTCATGGGAAAAATATGTGATTTCAAATCCATTAAATCTCTAACACCCAAACATTACTAATTTTGAACCTATTAATTAATTTGGGATTTTTTTTGGCAAGTCAATAGGGTTAAGTTGTCCAAGGTCACAAAACTATGTAATTATTAAGTGTCTGAGGTCACATTTGAACTCGGGTCCTCCAGACTCCAGGGCCAGTGCTCTATCCACTGACTACCTAAACCTATTAATTTAGAAATAGCAAAAATGATTCTCACTAGGTGAAAGTTGAAAGTCACTTCTTCCCATGAAAATTTCTGCTACCTACTCATGTAATAAAGAATGTAGTTTAAAAGAGGTAAATTTTGAAATTTGTGATAAAAAAAAAATTGACTCAAGGCTGTCACCAATGTCTGCCTCTAAATTCTTATAATAGTCATGATATCGATTACATATAAATTCTTTATATTCTAACAAACTTGCTAACAATTTGTACTCGACTGTATTAAATACTGTTCAAAAATATTTTTAAAATATTCAATAATTCATACTATTCTTATCATTAAATTGCTAGTCTTAATATATGCATACATTAACACGTTCATATTCACATATGCTTATACTAAACTTTATCCAATCCCTTGGAAACTAGAAGTTCACTTCTAATAAAAACACATTTTAAATCTGTTACATATTTTTCAAAATAAACTTTTATAACAAGAAACTATCTTTTAAAGGATTTAATATCAACATTAAATTAAACTAAATTTCTTCATTTGGACAGTAAATCATACCAAAACAGCTACTATAATCTCACTTGTAATAAAATAAAAAAAAATCTGGAATGAGCAAAGTGAAAGTTTTAATAAAGAACACCATAGTCATATCACACCTGTATACTAAATTAGAACCTGAGAACTTGCTGTATCTTAAGAGACACTGGCAAGGTTCAGTTCATCAACAGGAAAGTGACCTAGATTTAATGTGACTTTTTGTTTTCTCTGCCCAACAAAATGGAACTACTAATAGATATGACTGCTGAGTGACTATGATCTCTAAAAATACTGTGAAGAATATAGGAATTACTATTAGAATGAGTAAATGTTATCCTAATTTTCTCAAAACAAGAGAATAGCAACCTATAATCCAGTGAATTAGAATTTATTCCTGGTTAATTTCTAGAGTATTAGAAGGATAGTTAAGTAGTATATAGAAAAGAAAATAGAAAGCTCAAATAATATCAAAAAAAGGTCTTGCTTTATTAATCTCATTTCCTTTTTTTTTTTTGGACAATAGATTAGTAAATCAGGAGAATGATATAAATACACCTTATCTACATTTTGACAAACATTTCACAAAATTTCTTATGGTTGGTGGACAAAACAGAAAGGAGTGGGCTAGAAAAATATAGTATACTTACGTAATATGAAAGTAATGGTGACATTAAAAAAGTATCAATAAATAAGACTGATGTCAACTACTACAGAGGGCCACAGAGATTGGTGTTTGGCTTTGTGCAGTTTTTAACATTTTCAGCAATAACTTCAACAAAGATATAGAATGTATGATGATCCAATTTGGAGAAAGTACAAAGCCAGAAAGGACAACTCAACTTTGTGGATCTGAAGTCGAAAAGGTTAATGAAATCTTAGAACATATTGATAAAGATGCCCCCCCCACCCCAATATTCTCTGCTCTGTTCAGACTACATTTGAAATATTGTGCTCAGTTTTGGGCATCTTATTTTAAGTAGTACACTGATAAGCTGTTAAGTGTCCACTGGAGGATGATAAGGAGTTCATGCCACATAAAGATTAAAGAAACTAATATATGTTTAGGCTGGAGATCAGAATATTCAGAAGGGATGGGATAGCTGGTTTCAAGTATTGGAAGGCGTGTCACATGGAAAAGGATTAGTTATGTTTAGACCTGTTCTATTTGTTCCTATGGCCAGAACAAAGATTAAATGGCAAAAGCTGCAGTCAAATTTAGGCTTAATATAATGGAAAACTTCCTAACTGTTGGAGGTCTCCAAAAGTAGACTCCTTGACCCAGATCAGTGCTCATAACACAAAACAATAATCAAACTGCTCCACCATTTTTCCAGTGAATGATCGAACCAGTATCAATGCAAATAACATGTCATCCAAAATTAGAAAAACTCAACAAGAATGGGGGATCCTTTTTTATTTTAATTTGAACTCTATATGGGGTAGTTTCCATGACATTTGAAACACATTAAATAAGTATGTGCATCTTCTTTTATATCGTGATGTTACCTCCCTGTGGGTCTTTGAACAAAGTTGCTGTTTAATTGTTTTTCAATCATGTACAACTCTTGAGGTTTTCTTGCCAAAGACACTGGCAAAATTTTACAAATGAGGAACTGAGGTGAAGTAAGTCCAGGGTCACATAATAAGAGGAGTCTTCCTGACTCCAGGCCTGACACTCTCATCCACATAGCCACCTTGTTATCCTTGAGCAAAACTGTACTTATATAATCTATAATACATGTAATGTATACATTACCCAGGATCATAAAGCAAATATTTTTAAAAAAGAAAAAAAGATGACAAAAAGATTGAAATGTTGAATGTTGGCATTATTATCTTAAATCAGGCGCACTAATACACTGTTAATTCAACTATAACTGGTTGAACCATTATGGAAACAAATATGTAATTATACAAAGAAAATGATCCCACTGCGAGTTTCTCCCCAAACCTCCATTTTGACCATGGCCCTCAATCAGTCATCCTTCATTTTTTCAGATTTTGCAGACTTGTCCTCCTTTCCACATCCCCTATACCAGCTTCTGCTATCTGCTTGCTCCACCCCTGCAGTACACCCTAAGCAGCCATGCTTTAACTGCCTTTTTACTCCTTGATGCAATTGATGCTTTCCTCCATTTTAAGGACAAGTCCTAAGCAACTATCCTTCACTTTCAGAATTCCACCTTGCTTGTCAGTTCACTTTCATGCATTGTCTTTTCCACATTAGAATATAAGTTCCTGGAGCAGCTAGGAGGGCACAGTGAAAATAGCACACCAGGCCTGGAGTCAGGAGAACCCGATTTCAAATTCAGCCTCTGATGCTAGAGATTGACTAGTTATATGATCTTGGATTAGACAAGTCACTTAATTTCACTGTATCACAAAAACAAATTAAAAAAATAATGTACCCCAGAATGTACTTGAGGCAGGTAAGTAATTAATAAATGCAAGGTGATTAGACAATGAATAAGAAGGGAACATACAAAAGTTGATATGACTTGTTGCAGAGTGAAGTAAGCAGAACCAGGAAAATAATTTGAAAACAATAACAATGTAAATGGAAAGAATATCAAAATAATCAATAGTGAAGACTATAAAATTATGATGACCAGTCCACTTGTCAAAAAATTTCCCTGTTTACCTTTGTAGAGGTGGTGGACTATGAAAATAAAATGCTGTATATAGTATCTTTTAACATGTTAACATCATAATAACATGTTAGTTTTCTTGAAGTTTGGCCTTTTTTATTTTATTCTTTACTAGGAGGATTGGCTTTCTAGGAGAGGAATACAGTATATAAACACAGAGATTTATAGAAAAACAAAAGACAGGGAGAATTTATTTTTTAAAAAGAAAGGTAGGGCAGCTAGGTGGCATAGTGGATAGAGCACTGGCCCTGGAGTCAGGAGTACCTGGGTTCAAATCCGGTCTCACACACTTAATAATTACCTAGCTGTGTGGCCTTGGGCAAGCCACTTAACCCCATTTGCCTTGCAAAAAAAAAAAACCTAAAAAAATAAAAAAAATTTAAAAAAGAAAGGTAGTCAACAATAGGAACTATTATCAGACAGCAATAGTCTGGTTTTTTTTCCCCTTAGGTTTTTGGCAAGGCAAATGGGGTTAAGTGGCTTGCCCAAGGCCACACAGCTAGGTAATTATTAAGTGTCTGAGACCGGATTTGAACCCAGGTACTCCTGACTCCAGGGCCAGTGCTCTATCCACTACGCCACCTAGCCACCCCACAATAGTCTGGTTTTAATTATTTTTGTTAAGGAAAGAGGGGTACTGTGCTGAGGACTCAAGAGGTGTTAAGGAACAAAAAGATAAAAAAAAATTTATTAAAAATTATATAACATTTTAAAAATAAAGTATGAGGCTTAGCTCTCCCCTTCTATATTTCTGAAAACAGAAAGTCATATAGGAACCAAGTTAAGAAAAGGCTGCAAAGATGACCTATCTCAGAACAGCCACTAACAAGAATTTTAACCCTTTATTCCTAACATATTAACTTCAAAGCCTTTAAATTTTTATATCAGGAAAAGACTATCAGGTAAAAATCGCAAAGGCATTCAAAGTCCAAATATGTATTAAACAAAGACTGACAACTAAGATACTATAACATTCCCCAATAAGGATTAAGAAATTGATTCAACAAGAGTTAGAGCTACAGATTCTCACATAAAGGTAAAAACCCTTCCCAATTTGTATCTTACCTGAGAAAATCCTCCTAAAACAATTCTATGAGATGGAATGCCATTCTTCACTTCTTGATCTATTAAAGCCTTAACTATAAATGAAATTAATAGTTAATCATCAAAATCTCCAAATTTAATCCTAATATAATTTGAGACTTATTAACAGGCTGTTGCAAAGTACAAAATAAGCTTTTAACCTCAAAACACCTAGAAATATTAATGAGTACTAAAAATTATGTCAAGTTTTTTTAAAAAATTAAATAATTTAAAGGCAAAGATCTAAGTTGTGCCCCAAATGTCAAATATGACAATTTAAAATAAGAACAACTTATCCGACCACTAAAGTCCAATTCTGAGATCTTTTTTTATTTTTTGGAGATAAACTGATAATTTTTACATTGGAAGATAAGTTTTCATACATGTTGACTTCTTTTCAACCAAGACAAAAACACAGTACTAGGCTGTATTTATTCCCAATAATAAAAATCACTGATTTTTAAAGTTATATAAAAATGAACAAAATTTTCTTAGTTCTTTATGACTGATACACATAGGTTTCCTTATTACCCTTCTCAGAAACTCAAGCATCTAAAATTTCAGCCTTTAACTTCATTCATTTTCAAGCTGATAACTCTCAAGTGCTAGTTCTTTCTTATGATTTAATGGTATAGATACTTTTATCTTATTAAGCATAATAACAAGGCAAAAAATTGTTCCTATAGCAATAAAGTAATTTATGGAAAAACAAGGTATAGACTTCTTCATTTCTGCAAAATGTTTGTTTTAATACTAGCCATCTCTAGCTGTGAGGGTTACCTTAAAATAACTTCTTAAGTCAAAGGACCTAGCAGTCCCTTCCCTCACAATTTCTGATTGCCCTTTCTAAATAACAGAATATACTCTCATTCACTAATTCATGTATGATTCTTCTCTTGGAAGAATTTTTGATGGAAGGCAGAAGGGATGTCCTGTGATCTTCTTTATTTTAATCTCCCTGGAGCCCAACTGTTTCCAGTACCTTTTCAAATCCCTCTGAACATTCTGGACACCACTGGAATTACTACCAGTTGACTTTTAGACAGAATGGTACCCAATTCCCATGGGTCAAGAGGTGGGAAGAAAGGAAAATGAAATCTCTAACACAAAGGGGATGGGTCTGGGGATGGGGCCCAAAGGGGAAAAAAGTAAATAGTAAAGTGTATACAGTCAGTTCTGCTATAATTAATGTGAGTTTTAGTTTTTGCAAGGCAATGGGGTTAAGTGGCTTGCCCAAGGCCACACAGCTAGATAATTATTATGTGTCTGCGACCAGATTTGAACCCAGGTACTCCTGACTCCAGGGCCGGTGCTCACTGCGCCACCTAGCCGCCCCTATTAATGTGAGTTTTAACAATTATAAATAATTTAAAGGCAAAATCTAAGTGGTACCCAAAACTGCCAAATATGATAAAAGAACTTCACACTATAACATTAAGCATGGGATAATATAAGTATGGAATAATCTTCTGGGGGAAGACCTGTGATTTTATCAATCTATAAAACTACTTCTACCATACCAGCAATTATTTTTAATTTTTTTTTTTTAGTTTTTTTGCAAGGCAATGGGGTTAAGTGGCTTGCCCAAGGTCACACAGCTACGTAATTGTTATATGTCTCAGGCCGGCTTTGAACTCAGGTCCTCCCGACTCCAGGGCCGGTGCTCTATCCACTGCACCACCTAGCCGCCCCAAGCGCCACCTAGCCGCCCCCAGCAATCATTTTTCAAATTCTGGTATCAGAGACTTAAGGTAATGAGGTTAAATGGGACTTACCCATGATCACACAATGCATGTATATGAGGCACTATTAGAAACCCATGTCTCTAGGATTCTTTTTTTTGTTTGTTTTTTAGATTTTTATTTTTGCAAGGCAATGGGGTTAAAGTGGCCTGCCCAAGGCCACACAGCTAGGAAATTATTAAGTGTCTGAGGCCAGATTTGCCTCAAATTTGAACTCAGGCACTCCTGACCCCAAGGCCAGTTCTCTAGCCACTGCACCACCTAGCCACCCCTCTATGATTCTGAAGTCATCCTTTTATCCATTATACCAAGGCTGTCCAGAATGCAACTCCCTGCTTTAATAAACAAAGCCAGCTACCACAGAGCTCTCACCAAAATGGCAAATCATAATATGTTCCTATTACTTCAATAAAAACTTCTAAAAGTAAGTTTGGATAGCCCTGCACTATACTGAGGATTCATCTTTAATATCTGTTAATACTTTTGCATATTCTCAAGTACTATTATTTTAGATTAATTTTGACAATCTGACCAAAAAGCACTCAGAACTGAGACAATAGCTAAATCATGGAAGTATATCTTATTTTGGACTTTCAATGCAATAAATATAAAAAATGACAAAATTAAAAATAAACATCAACTTACAGCCAGAGTAAACAAAATTTTTCTTCTGATTTCACAGGGTCATTCCCCATGGAACCAGGCAAACTATATATCATCAATACTTTGAAATGAAGTGCAGCATGTAATCTCATTGAACAGTTTAATGAAATTAATGCTACTATTTTCAGAGGAATATTTCTAGCTTTAAGTGTTTGGCTTCAAAATTAAATTTCTGAGTAGTTTTTTTAAAACAATGTTTCAAGTTATAATACCAGAATATCCAATATCTTTTCTCAAGATTCACTGATTTAAAGGGTTTTATTAAGCCATTTAAAAAAAATCTCAAGTAGTATCTTTAAAAATACTCATTTCTTCTAATCCACTCTACCTATCAGTCTTTCACCTTAACAAAAGCACAATAGTTTTGAATATAAAGTATATCAAATAGGAGGAGCAACCTTTTGTAAACCCCAATAACTCTTAATTTTTGTTACAGAAAACTACTGACTTAAGACTTCTCAATTTCCAGTGCTAGACTTTTCTAAAGGAAAGGAATCACCTGGACCCATAAAAATTTTTTAAAAAAATATTTTTGTAGGGGCAGCTAGGTGGCGTAGTGGATAAAGCACCGGCCCTGGCGGCCCTAGCGGCCCTAGCGTCAGGAGTACCTGGGTTCAAATCTGGTTTCAGACACTTAATAATTACCTAGTTGTGTGGCCTTGGGCAAGTCACTTAACCCCATTTGCCTTACAAAAAAAAAAAACAAACCTAAAAAAAAGTTTTGTAACTTTATACACTTCAATATAATTCCCTTTGTAATCCTTTATATTTTATTTTATGCATTTAAAAACATCATTTGAAGGAGTCCAGACAACCAGAGAGGCTCAGAATTTCCTGACATAAAAAAGGAAGAAACTTTGTCCTAAGGGGCAGCTGAGTAATGCAGTAGAGTACCAGCCCTGGAGTCAGGAGGATCTGAGTTCAAATCCAACTTCAGACATTTAATAATTATACAGCTGTGTGGCCTTGGGCAAGTCACTTAACTCCATTGCCTTGATAAAAAGAAAGGAAAGGCCTTCGAGAACAAGATCTTCTAACTCAATTGTTAGAGACACCTAAAAATCAGTAGTTTTGTTTTTTTTCCTGCAAGCATTTATATGTATATATGTTTTGCAAGGCAATAGGGTTAAGTGACTTGGCCAAGGTCACACAACTAAGTAATTATGAAGTGTCTAAGGCAGGATCTGAACTGAGGGCCTCCTAACTCTAGGACCAATGCTTGATCCACTGAAGCTGCCCCTTGTATTTATTTATATAGATATTTTTTCCTGTAAATATATTATATCTAACAGAATGTGAGCTCCTTAAAGATCAGGATTATTTCAATTTTGCAATTGTATTTCTAATTAGTGCTTCTATTTTAAATGATACATATATTTATAAACTTACTATTTTCTGCAGCTTGTTTTATTCCATGTTCATCCTCCTGCGAGTCAGGAGAGAGTCCAATAATATCAAACCTAAAGTAATATAAATAAATTATTAACAAGTTAATAATTATATAATTGATCAATATAATTAACACATATAGATCAATATATACTATAAAATACAAAATATAAATAATACATAATTTTAGAATTCTATGCTCACAAAGTATGTTACATCAAACTGAGGAAGACAGAAGCTGATAAAGTAGGACATGATCAACATTTAGATACTAAATATATCTAGTAATAATGAGAGAAACACAGAATTCTGGAGCCTCAAATGTCCTTAAAAGATTCTCATTTATTTCAACCACCTTATTCGGCAGATGAGAAAAATGTTCCTAATAATTAAATAATTTGTTAAATATAACACAACTAATTAGTAGAAGAACAAGGATTAGACTACAGAAGTTGTCAAACTCTAATTCAAAGTTCTTTCAATCATTCCAAAATACAGTCTATCCCAATAAAAGGGACTCTCTAGTTGTCTAACACCAATCCGATCCTACATGTGCTCAAATTGAAAAGTGATAATTATGGAAATTATATCTTATTTTATTTCCTTTAATGAAGTATTTTATCATTAAAAAAACCAAAATTAGCAACATGAGATTTTAAATCAAAAAGCTTTTAACTGAGAGAAAAAAAGTAAAATTAACCTTTTGAGGATTAGTTGGAAAGTCACATTTTCTTCTAGTCAAGCAACATGTCTCACTTCAGATTAATAAAATAAAGTCATCAAATTTTATTTTTATTGCTACATCTTTCAAGCAATCTTTTATAAATGACCAACATGAAAAATACTTTAATTGGAGAACTATTAATCCTGAATTTTGGGTTACCAGATAAATGTTTTTCTATAACCAAGCAACATTCAGAAATGGAACTTTGCACTCCCTGGACTTTTCATTGAACTATAAACTGATAGTCTACTGTAATTCATTTGATCTTTCTTCTGTAGATATTGAAGCTCAATTCCTTTGAGGGAATATAGTTCTCTTCCAAGAAGATCTGCAGACTTCTGGAACTTTATGGAAATAGCACAAAATCAATGACAAACAAGAATAACTGGAGGCTTCTTTTATCCTCTTGGATAAAAGTTGGACCTTGCCTGATCTCCTTCACAGTGCTAAATACTTTGGCAAGTGTACATCTCCTGGATTTATACTTCACCTGATGTCTTGACAGCTGCTCAACAGTGTTATTTATATTGTATCTTCCAGGGATCATGAATGATTTAATATATGGAAGACATTTTTATTGCAAAAGTGCCTATATGGAAGTATCAAAAAATGAAAATAAATCCTAAAAGACTATTAAGGTTAGTAGAAAGATTCTATATTTCACAATTATGTGTAGAGGAAAACTAAAGAGCGTTACAATCCTTCCAGTTGCACAGGTTTCTAAGTTTGACATCATACTCCAACTCATACTTAACCAAGTGTCCAATAACTGCTAAATCTTATTTTTTCTAAATCAACATCTCTCACATCAACAACCTTTATTTTCACTTACATGAATGACTATGTGAAAGACTCCAATCATCTAAAACCTGGACTACTACAACTGCCTTACTAATGGTCTTTGTATACCAAGGGTCTCACAACTACCAAAGTGATTTTCTTAAAGAATTGTTCTAATCATCTCATTCCCCCCCTTTCAACTCCAGTAGCTTCTCCCTTTTGACATTTCACAATTGGGTCCCAATCTTATTCCAGTCTTATTGTATATTATTCTCCTTAAAGGTACACTGGAATGTAACTAGTCTCCTTACTCTTAATCTCCATGATTTTGCAATGGTTATCCCCATGCCTGGCAATGACAACATGCACACACCCTCCTCACCTGTCTCTTAAAATTCTCTTTAACTTACTTTCAAGGGTCAGTAAGCACCACCTATGTGAAGCCTTTCTTGATTACCTAGCTGCTAACTTAGTTCCCCCTCTCAAAACAAGGATGTTTATACACATACATGCTGTCTTTCATTTCCAGATTGTCAGCTCTTTGAGGGCAGAGGTTGTATCTCCAGGGCCTAGGCCATAGTAGATATTCAATACATTGACAGAGGAAAGACCAATGGTAGTGCCTAAACAAGCAAGAGTTCCTTCAGAGCTAACTCCAATTCTAACCTCACAGTTATTCCTAAAACACTCAGTTGTATGAGTTTCTTTTGGTTTGGATTCACTTTGTTCTTCTCTATCTAGTTTTAAGTCTCCATGCTGGGAATTCTTCAAGTCATTATGAAAAAAATTAACACCCTCCAATCTCTCTCTCTCTCTCTCTCTCTCTCTCTCTCTCTCTCTCTCTCTCTCTCTCTCTCCACTCCCCATTTGTTCCATATGGTCTCAGCAATTTTTTTTTAGGTTTTTGCAAGGCAAATGGGGTTAAGTGGCTTGCCCAAGGCCACATAGCTAGGTAATTATTAAGTGTCTGAGACCAGATTTGAACCCAGGTACTCCTGACTCCAAGGCCGGCGCTTTATCCACTATGCTACCTAGCCACCCCTAGCAGTATTTAACTAAAGAAAAGATACACACTCCTAGAAGAATTTGCATGAACTGATGCTGAGCGAGATGAGTAGAAGCAGAAGAACACTGTATTCCCTAACAGCAACATGGGGCTGATGATCAACCTTAATGGACTTACTCATTTCATAAGTGCAACAATCAGGGACAATTTTAGAGTATCTGCAATGGAGAGTAGCATCTATACCCAAAGACAGAATTGTGGAGTTTAAACAAAGACCATTACCTTTCATTAAAAAAAAGTTATCTTTTTATATAATTTTGCTATCTCTTATATTTCATTTTTTTCCTTAAGGATATGATTTCTCTCTCAACACATTCAATTTTTTTATAAACTTTTAAAAAAATTTTATTTAAGGCAATGGGGTTAAGTGATTTGCCCAAGATTACACAGCTAGGCAATTATTAAGTGTCTGAGGGCAAATTTGAACTCAGGTCCTCCTGACTCCACTACACCACCTGGCTGCCCCAACACATTCAATTTTGATCAATGTATAGCATGGAAACAATGTGTAAAGACTATCAGATTGTCTTCTGGGGGTGGGAAGCAAGGTTAGGGGAAAAATTGTAAAATTCAAAAATATTTAAAAAAAAGAAAATATACACACTCCAAATGAACATACTAGTAACAATAATCTTACAGAAAATTGGCTTCTTTAAAGCAAGTAGAAAAACAGAAAACAGACAATCAGTAAGAACTGGTAAGAGATTTATCTCTCCCTGGAGTCAAAATAAGAAGACAGAGAGAGAAGGTAGTATCAGCAGGGGATCACAGAGTTAAATTCACTGGGGTCTTCTATTTGAAGTTTAATAAGTTCAGCCTTTACCTTATTCCATAAGTTTTACACTCAGTCTTGATTATCAGTCCTATTCTAACTCCCTCAGCAACTGAAACAGTTTGGATGAGGAAGTTGTGGCTGGAACAAACAACAGCTCCCTATGGTATTTTAGTAGTTCAGTAGTTTCCCCACATTTTAGCTGTGCATACACACATTCTATACTCAGCGGCATAGTAATGATCAGCAGAAACATCCCAGTAAAATGCTGCAGGATTTCATGCTCTCCCCAAAGTGCCCTTGCTCAGCTCTTATTACAAGCACATGATATTTCAGTTCTTCCCCCCCCTCGCCTTTTTTTTTTTTAGGTTTTTGTAAGGCAAATGGGGTTAAGTGGCTTGCACAAGGCCACACATCTAGGCTATTATTAAGTGTGTGAGGCCGCATTTGAACTCGGGTACTCCTGACTCCAGGACCGGTATTCTATCCACTAAGCCACCTAGGCCCCCTCTCCCCCATTCTTGAACTGTCCTTTCATTCTCAGTCTCTTTAGTTCTTGAGTCAAAAAATAGGACTAGGGATTTCAGTCCAGACCTTGAGCCTTCCATCTCCAATTGCTTGCTCAAAAGGGGTGCTACATATAAAGTTAAAAAAGTTTCTATACAACAAATCCAACTAAAAATAGAAGAAAAGGAAAAATCAGAGGACAAAAAAACTTTGCCCTAATTCATTATGTCTGATATCTGAATATATGAAAAACTAACATAAACTATATATATATAATATATATGTATATACACACATAGACATATACATATATATAAATGAAAGTCACTTCCATTAATCAAGTAGTCAAAGAATATGAGCAGTTTTAATTCAAACTCTCAATATCTAAATGAAAAATGTTCAAAATCACTCAATCAGATGAGTGAAAATTAGTCCTGAAAAGAAATTCACCTCAAAAACATCAGTCCAGGGACAGCTAGGTGGCACAGTGGATAGAGCACCACCGAGTTCAAATCAGGCTTCAGACACTTAGTAATTACCTAGCTGTGTGACCTTGGGCAAGTCACTTAACCCCATTGCCTTGCAAAAACAAAAACATTAGTCCAGCAAAGATGTCTAAAAATCTGAGCTAATTCCTTTTCAGAAGGCTATGTGAAAATAAGCATACTCATTCACTTCTGGTGAAGTTGTAAATTGATTCAATAGCTCTGAAAAATCAATTTAGAAGTGTGTAAATTATTGCACTATTCTTTTACCAATCAACTACTTCTAGAACCCATGAAGGTTTTTTGGTTAAGACCAGATCCATACATATAAAAAAATCAGCATTATTTGTTATAAGAAAAAAAAATACATATACAGTGACTGGAGAGTGATTAAACAAATTATGATGTATAAATAAAATGAATGCTGATGCACCATAAGAAATTATACACAGTATAGAAAGCAGAACCAAAAGAACAATATAGCGATAACTACAAAACAAAAAAATTAACACTGAAAAGCAAGCAAGAATAGGATCTATGCAAATAAAATGATGTTAGTACCACAGGAGCATGTCTTCCTCCTCTCTGTTTACTGATAAATTAATTTGGGGAAAGGGGAGGCTAACTTGTAGTAGGTTTTGTTTGGAAGTGTTGATTGTTAAACCACCTACCTTACACCAAAGTCACAATCTCATGTTGGAAAAGATGAAATCATTACTCCTGCTGGAGTTTGCTACCCACATCTTAAGAGTTTCTAGAGATAAATTCTTCTAACTTGCATCATTCCATATAAATAAGAATAAGATAGCAATCTTAACAAGAGGCAATTATCTTTTGGATGCACATTCCACAGAGAGTACATTTTGATTTACACATCAAGTCTATATGTAATCTGTCCCTGTCAGTTGGAGAATCATCAACCACAAAGATGATTCCTTCCAACTTAATGACTTGGCAATATGTGGCCAAGGGAGGATTCTTTTTTTAACCATAAAGCATCATGAAAATACACATAGATATATGGATATCTTCTATCTACCATCAGTGTAAGAGGTTTCTCTTTGTTTTGTTGCTATTACTCTATCTCTTGAAAAGGAATTATTTCTACTACCTCAGAAACTTTTTATTTTTGGTCTCTTGTGAATTTTTTCTTCCATTCTGTCAAAGAATGCTCTCTGTCTTAAGTAAGTCAAAGCATATAGAGGTTATTTCTCAAGCATTTTTATATTCTTCCTTCATAATCTATAAAGTCTTTCAATTCTATTGCTATTCCCCAGCACAATAACTTACTTGAATTTGAATTGAAAAATAAATGACTACCACAAACAGAAGAGGAACATAAAATAAATGGATGGTTACTGTATTAGTGAGCATAGTTTTAGATTGAGTGCTTATTTCCCCAAGTCACTGGGAGTACCTGCTCCTAGACCTGTTCATTCTTCTCCTAGGTTATAGTCGTGTCACTCTCAGGGAAATCTACTTTTAAACTTTATCAGCCTCATACTTCCCTAGTTTAACTTGATTATTAGCAAGTGATCAACAATTTCCTCTTTAAATACACTCATACAGGACAACACCTAAAATAAAACTTTCAACACTATTTCTTACAAGCATTAAATCTATGAAGTAACTTTTAATTAAAGCAAATTCTTATGACATTGCATACACTATTTTCAACTATCTCTGGACCTATTTGACAGTTTCTTAAGCATTAAGTCTAAAGCACAAAATTTTGCAAGTTTTATTAAAAAAGTAAACATATAACTACTAAAAGCAAATCTATCCACCAATTCTCCCTACAATTTCTTTTTGCCCAGGCCTGTATTTTTATCCATATTAGAGGGAGAATTATGAACAATCTCAGAAATGCAGATATCACCATTCCAGAGGCAGAAAGTGAAAAAGAATTAAGAAGTCTTTCAATGAGGGTACAAAGAGATGACTTCCTATCAAACAAAGAAAGAATAGAAGCATCATCAGATTTTATATCCTTGGGCTCAAAGATCACTGTGCAGATAGAAATTGCAATCATGAAAATAAGATACTTCCTCCTTAGAAGGAAAGCTATGGCAAATCTGAACAAACTACTAAAATGCAGAGACCAGGAGTGCCTAAGGTGGGGCAGTGGATAGAGCACTGTCCCTGGAGTGAGGAGTACCTGAGTTCAAATTTGGCCTCAGACACTTAATAATTACCTAGCTGTGTGGCCTTGGGAAAGCCACTTAATCCCATTGCCTTGCAAAAAAAAAAAAAAGTCCATATAGTCAGAACTATGCTTTTTCCAATAGCAATGTATAGCTGTGAGGGTTGGTCTACAAAGAAAGTTAAGTGCCATATAATTGACACTTTTGAATTGTAATGTTGGAGAAGACATTTGAAGTCCCTTAGACAGCAAGATCAAATCAGTCAATACTTTACATTAATTAAGGCTATTCTTGAAACCTCAAATACTGAAAAGAAATTAATTCACATAAGGTCAAATATTGAAGCTTAAACACTTTAGCCACATAATGAAAAGACAGAACTCACTGGGAAAGATTGGAGAAAAGGATGGTAGAGAATGAAATGGATAAATGGTGTCATGGAAACAATGAACAAGAACCTGGTCAAAATTTAAAAGATAGTGGAGGACTGGCATACTATATAGTCCATGAGGTCACAAAGAGTGGGACTCAACTTCTAAACAAAGAGGAGGGAACCCCTGGTGAAAAATTTCGTCTATCAATGCAACTTGAAGTCTTAGTTCCTTGACCTCATTGACAGGACTTTACCCAGAATCACACAAACAAGTAAATAGGTTAAGAGCTAGGAATTTGAACTCAGATCTTCAAGTTCTCTATCCATTGTTCACCTAAATAATAAACCAAATTTATTTATGTCATACTACCTAAATAATAAGCCCAAATTTATTATTAAATAATATACTTACGGGGCGGCTAGGTGGCACAGTGGATAGAGTGCCGGCCCTGGAGTCAGAAGTACCTGAGTTCAAATCCGACCTCAGACACTTAATAATTACCTAGCTGTGTGGCCTTGGGCAAGCCACTTAACCCGCAATAAATAAACAAACAAATAAATAAATAAATAATAAAAATAAATAATATACTTACCAAGAAGGCATAGCCATACTCATATTTAAGGTAACAGGCATAACTGGTCTTTAATTTTTTGGGGGGGGGGGGGAGAAAAAAAGAGGAAAAAAGAATTAAAACAAGAATTTCAAGTGTACCAAAGCATGAAATATCATGAATTTTACCAATTATAATGAACCTCTTGATATTCTGTATAATAAAGAGCCATAATTATTCTTTTGCATTTTCTAAGTTACTTTTAAGCTTTCTTTAAAAAAAAAAAAAGACTGGATCTCTTCAACTGTTCTAGGTTGGAATGCAACAGGGTTATTCACAGGCCTGATTACTGTTGAATACCACAGGACTTTGCAACCCAAGGTGGTAATTCTCTCCTTAGGAAATCTGCTCCCCTCCCTGACCAATGATCACTACATTGAAATGAAACCAATCATAGGATACTGTGGCTCAGAGATTAGCACCAGCCTCACCCAAACCTTAGTAGCTGGGATTTCAGGCATGTACCACCACACCCAGGTTTTTTTTTTCCAAATAATACTTTTTGGGGAAGTCTATTTGCATACTAGTAATGCACAGCTTTAAAAAATTAGATGCATAAATTTGGGAAGATATGAATTGATCAAGAGTTAAATGGGCAGAACAAGGTAAAACAATTTATTAATTGGCAACACTGCAAAGACAAACTTCAAAATAAATTCTTAAAATTTTGATTATTGCAACAAACATGTATGATTCCAGGAGACTGATTAACTATGATAAGGAAGTGGTAATAAATTCATTATGATAGATAATTTGGGGTATGGATAATGTAGCAATGTTTTTGTCTGATTAGGCTTTTTTTTACAAGGCTTTTTTATTTTTTTAATGATAATAGGAGAGAAAATATTTAATTGAAAAATAAAATTTAAAAAATGAACTAAGAAAAATTTATTACAGTAGTAATCTGTTAGTATGGACTAAAAACATTAATTCTAAAAAGTATAGAAAAGTTCTTCCATATAAAAGGAAATCAAATGTTACTGTAGCCAATATTAAACATAAAGATTCTGAATTCATTCAAGGCACAGTACGTGATTTCAAGAGGTAAGATACTAAGGATACGATTACGAAGATCACTACTATGCAAAGTTCATAGCACACATTTAGTGTTTAATAAATGTTTTCTTCATTTGTTCATTTAACTGCTCAAACTTCTTCAAAGGATCTAAAACAGGTCTAAATAGGTGTTGCTCTACGGCAAGGGTTCTTAACCTTGCAGTTCATGAATAGATTTTAGGGAATCTACTACATATGACTTCATGAATTTTTTTGCATTTAAAAATATTATTCTGAAGTCTTAAGTTTCATCATACATGACACAAAGTTAAAAATCTTGGCTTTAAAGTATACACCAAAAGGTTTAAAATTCACAAGCACACTATCACTCAATATTTATTATTATTAAGATATTAAAAGTTTAAAACAGTCTTGTAAAAACGGAAGGGATTTTTTTGGAGCAAAACTGAAATGTCAAAGAATGTTTATTTTTAGCTATCTCTAAAACAAGGATTACTAGGGAAACCAATGTGTGAACAAAGCATCCTTCACTCAGCTAATATCTTTCAAATATACACAAAATATAATAAAAGGTGATTAATTTCATCCCCATAAACTCTAAATATGAAACAATTTTGATGAAAAAGCTGAATTTATAAACAGCTTGCCTAACAAAATAAAAATGTAAACAATGATAGGGGGTCGAGAATAAATTTTCAAGCAATTTACAAACATGCTAACTGCCAACATTCTTTATTTTCTTCAAGTCTCCTCTCTTAGAACATATAAGACTAAGCATCAATGTATTAACATCCTTATAATCACTATACAATATATATAATCACTTTTATTTCAATGAAATAAAAAAAAAATCACAAAAATTAGAAGAAGCCTAGATGGAGAGCTGAAGTTACTTCAACTCCTTCACCTCATTCTAAAGAAAAAGAAGTCAAAACTTTGGTAAAGTGATTACTCAAGGTCACAATGGAAGTAAATGACAGAGATATAGAACTTGATCCCAGATCCCCTCTGTCACTAGGTGTTCCATCCACTACACCAGGATGGTCAAAAATGCAGTCAACCTGCACTGCAATTTTTTGTGGCCCCTTGTAGGTTTACTAAATGCTTTAGTAAACGAAGTCCAGTTACAGGGCTCACTAAAATGAGAAATCAAAATATACTGTCTATCGTTTCAATAAAAACTTTTAAAGGTAAAATGACAGTTCTACACTATGCTATCTAACTTTAATTTACAAGTTAAAATTTGCCTTCCTTCCAAATAGTCAAATAATCAGGTTTTCTGTACACTTCAAATCTCAATTCAGTTAAACTTGTTTGTTACTTTGGTTGTGTTAATTTAAATATGTAGGTGAGCTTGATAATAATCTTTATGAAGATACTTTGTTAATTCACTCCTTAAATGCCAATGGGAAGCAAAGATATATATAGATAATTAATACATGGTCCTTCTTATCAGGAAGCTTACAATCTTGAAGATCATAAGGAGATTGTGTCAAGTTGTGAGCCTAAGTGGTTACTGCATCCTAGTTTTCTAACTAATTTTTCCAATCTAATATTGGTTTTTTCTATTTCCTATTAAGAAAGCAGTATCATTTCAGCTTTCAAAACATTCCCTTGTACAATAACAGAACTACATAATATATAAACTATCATAGTATTGTGTTTAATACCCTTAAAAATAATTAAAATATTGCCTTCAAAATACATTTTTGGACAAGTAGTACTTTCATCATAGTTCTATCTATGGTTCTGGCAGCAAGATGAATTTAAAGTTATCAGGATAAAGATAAAGAATGTGCTCCAAGTTTTCTTTTTTCCTTTTTTTCTGGTCAAATCATTTCAATCTTCCCTAGAATTATGGGGGAAAAAAGCTTAAGTAAAAATACTTACGCATGTGGACAAATATATTTGATGTGTGAACTTCTAATACCTGCAAAAGCTTCTGCCCATCCATGCCTGATGGAAAAAATTTTAAATTATATGAATAATGCCATTTGATAAACAATGTTTTATAATAAATATCAAGTTGGTAATAAAACAATACCTTTTAAAACAATCTTAAGAACAAGTATTTACTCTTAAAAAAAGACTTGCAAATAGTTTTAGAAACAGATTAACTGCTATAAGAATTATAAATATAAAGTTTTTATACACACACACATACATACATACACACAAAATTGTATTGTATGGTATGCAGCATTCCCAATGAAGAAATTTCCTCTGCCAAACCAAGTGTAGTGCTCCTGCTAGTCCTAGAGATTCTTGGGGCAGAGAGGTTAAATGACCTGCCCAAAGTCACATAGATCAATCACCCAGGTCTTCCTGATTCTGAGATTATCTCTATATCACATTGCCTGTCAAAATAAGGATTATATAAAATTTTTCCCCTATAGAGGAATAGCACATGATAAAGAGAATTATCCCAAACATTTTCATTGGACAGTGCCTTACATTTTTGTGGTTTTAATTGTTTTCTAAAATATATTCACATAGATTCAATTCAATTACATTCACCCAAAAATGTGTCAAATACTGTACTAGGAATTAGGAATACAAAGACAAAAATGTAATTTTTAACTAGGAAATACAAGCACATGGAGAAACATAATGCAAGCGAACTTTAAGAAAAAATATCATTAGCATTGGAAGAAGTGAGAGATAAGGCAGATTTCAAGAAATTATTGGCACAGAAGAATGTGAAAGGCAGAAATGCATAGAAAGATAATTTTGTGCAAATGCAGGGAGTTAAGTGAGTCAATGTTGTCTTGAGGAACAGTTATTAGTCTGGCTAGGTGGTAGAATTCATAAAAGGGAATAATACAAAAAATTAGAAAGGTAGGCTGGAACTGGATTGTGAAGAGCCAAGCATAAAGACAGAAAAAAAGCAACAGGAGGCAACTGAAGATCACAAGAGAAGGACACCATCTTATTTGATTCTCAGTCACATAGTATGATAAGAAAAAAATTACAAAAGAGAAAAATGAGCCTATAACCTGCCAAAAATCAGAGAGAAACAAGATTCCCAAATCTAATATTCTCCCATTATAAATGCCCCCCTTCATGAGATCTATTAATATAACATTAGTACAAAGTCATTGTACTCTATTTTCATAATTCATTCAGAATTTGTTTTTAAAGGTGCTTTGTTTTTTAAAGGATCATCTCTTATATTCAGTAACTCTCCTGGAGAAACTGTGTATATTTAATGTAGTTATTCTTAACTTGAGGGAGACATGGATAAATTTCAGGGGGTCCAAGAACATGAATGAGGGAAAAAAATAATACCTTTATTTTCACTAACTTATATTTTTGAAATTCAGCATTTCCTTCAATTATAAAATTATTCCAATTAGAGAGTTACAGGTTTTACCAGACTGCCAAAGAGATCCATGGCACAAAAAAAAAAAAAGTTAAGAAAATCCTAGTTTTATATGATTTCTCTCTATCACAATTTGGATCAGTGTACAACATGGAAACAATGTAAAGACTGACAAATTGCTTTCTGTGGGGGTTGGGGAGAGGGAAGTATGATTGGGGGAAAATTGTAAAACTCAAAATAAATAAAATAATTTTAAAAAATCCTAGTGTTCAAGAGGGTAACAACCGTCAATTATCTAGATCAGTTCATCACTCCATAATCATTCGGGATGGCTGACATTTAACTATACAAGGAAAAATTTTCTAAATAACAGTAAAAAATAAGCCATTTCAGTCTGGTCTTTGATTTTTTTGGATAAGGAATCTCAAAGAGAAAAGACTTGGAACTTAGGGGAAACTATGAGAGCTATCCTGATTCTATCTCAAAGATTGTCATGTGGAAAAAGAATAAAGTTTGATCCCACTTTTCCTCAGAGGAATAAGGAGAGCTTGCAAAGAGAATATCTAGGCTTGATGGCAGGAGCAAAAGTTCCTAATACAAGGTCATCAGAAAACTGTATAGTCTATTCTGGGAGACCAGTTTCTCCTCATGGGAGGCCTTCAAGCAAAGGTGAATAGGTACCTATGCAGATGAACTGCACAAAGGATTCTTTTTCAATTATGGGGCTGAACTGCACAAAATTTAGCTGTTTTACTCTAAAATTTTGTGATTTGGCCATTCCATTGAGGACTCCCTGAAATTTTTGCCTTCCTTTGTATCTCCCACAGATTAGCACAACATCTAATACGAATATTCAAGATACTTTATTGACCTGACTTGATTCTCTGAATTGCAATAGTCATTAATTTTACTGACTATGCTACAAAAAATTTGTAGGAACCAATGAAAGTAGCAAATACATGGGTGGCTAGGTGGTGCAGTGGATAGAGCACTGGCCCTGGAGTCAGGAGTACCTGAGTTCAAATCCAGCCTCAGACACTTAATAATTACCTAGCTGTGTGGCCTTGGGCAAGCCACTTAACCCCATTTGCCTTGCAAAATACTTTTAAAAAAAAGTAGCAAATACACTATAAATATATTAAAAAAAATCACCATACAATGTACATAGCAGACATTCCACTAACACCTGTTAAAATAAATGAACAAATTAGACAGTATAAATATCTTTCCTCAAAAGTTGGAAGCAAAATTTAGACAAAGCTAGAACTGAACCTCCTGTTTCCAAGAAGAAATGTCATTCTCCACTAATCTATTTTTTAATTGTCAGGATACACAACACTCCAAGTCACTAAGGTTAACAAACTCACATGCTTCTTAGCACACTACGTAAGACCATGGCCATTATTTTGCTCATAGTACAGAATCTCAAAGTTATCTTGGAGCTTCATAATTTAAAGAAATATAGACTTCCTAAAGTCATCCCTTATCCTTTCAAAATCACTAATACATTTATGCAATCTCATCTTTCACCTTAACTCATCGCTTCCCAATTCCCCATGAATAAATTCATTCATCCACAAACTGAATAACTGCTTTACTTTTGCCCTATTTATATTTATTATTATAATAAAATCTCATTAAATTCACCTCCTAAAACTAGCTGAGGAAAACAATTTCATTTATAAGGATAGCAGTGATTTTCATAATCTGTTAAATAGAATAATATTTGTAGAGTATTTACATCTTTAAATTTCATGATCCTAAAGGGGGCATTTAAAATAAAAAGAAAACAAAAGAACTAGAAATCATGCAGTACCCAAAAGAAGGGGAAATGGTTTAATAATGGTATGACTCCAATTAATAAATGGTCACAAAGATCTTTAATGGTAGAGTTGATAGTCATTTTTGAAAGTGCTCCAAATTACTGAAGATTAAATAAATGCAAATTAAAGCTATTCTGAAGTCTGTCCAAAAGAGAAAATGACAAATGGAGTCACTATGGAAAATAGATATATTAAATGTTGAAGCTATGAATTTAAAACTTGGCCCCCCAAATTGCTAAATTGCAGATTCTTTGACTCAGCAATAATACTACTAGGGCAATACCCCTCAAGAATTTACTCCCTCCCCAAAAAATTTGCAAAGGATGTTTAAAAAAAATTAGAACAGTTCTCTTTGTGGATGTAAAAAAAAATTTGAAATTTAAGAGACTGCCAAACTCTTGGGGAATGGCTGAACAAGTCATAGCATATGGCTGTAAAGAAAACAATTATGCCATGAGAAATAAATGGGACGACTTCAGATAAGTAAATGAACGGATACAGAGTGAAGTAGGCAGAACCAGAACAATTCATACTATAACAATGTTATAAAATTGAACGACTCTGAAAGAACTATGATCAATGCAATGATCAACCTTTTTTTTTTAAGGTTTTTGCAAGGCAAATGGGCTTAAGTGGCTTGCCCAAGGCCACACAGCTAGGTAATTATTGAGTGTCTGAGACTACGCCACCTAGCCGCCCTATGATCAACTTTTAATACCAAAAGAACCATGCCATCTTCTGACAAAGAGATAATAGAGCTAATAGATTAAATATGGAGATAAGACACATTTTTTAGTTATGGCTTAAAGTGGCTACCTGAATTTGTCTTTTTGAGTTGCTATATTTTCCATAAACACTGGCCCTGAAGTATCCAAGTGGCCTTGAACCTGTCAAAGAAGCACTCCCTGAGCTGACAAAAATTTGATGTTTGACTCACCAGCTGAACTCCCTGGATGTCCTTGGGAGTCAAGACATATAACAGTCAGTCTAAACCAGATTAAGAAACTATATAGTTGGGACCCTTGTAGATAAGAAGGAAAGGAAAAAGACTGTTGCTTTTGCCATCTTACTTATACATGATTTCTTCCCTTTGGAAGGAAATTAATCCTTCCTCCCCCCCCCCCCTTGCCACCTCATTGCCATTTAGTAAGAAATTGCTCTCTCCTCTCTTCTTTGTGTTAAGTTCATAAATACGTGAAGAACTTGGATTGCAAATGGCCACATGCATACTCATTTCTTTTATAATAAATCAAATTTTTTATGTTTTTCATGAAGCTGTGATTACCTTCTAGCATGGCTATTGGATTACATGGGGTTTTTTCACCTACCTCCCTTCCTTTACAAGAGGGAAAATAAGAAAATAAAATTAAATTAAAAATTGCAGTTACTGAAGCCTCCCTTTCATTCTCCCCCCCATAGTGATTACAATGTCTATAAAAGACTTAGGGATAAACTGAAGAATCAATATCAAAAGTTCTATTTTCCTTACAAATTATCATCTATTCTATTTTACTTATAAATTTTATTTGCATTAGTAGGACAATTTCAGTGACAAAAAAGGTCATAGTGTTATAAAGTATCTAAAGTACAATTACATTTCAATTTTACACTACTTTAAGCATTTCAGTTATTTTCAATAATTTATTCAATAAATTTCAACAATTTCATATCAATAATTTTCAATAAAGGAAAGGGAACAATCATTTAATAAAGGTAGAAAATGACAGAAAAATTTCTCCAAGAACTGAGAATCAGTTCACTAAAAAAAAGTTCAACAGTTTTAATTAAATTACAATGAATTATTAGCACTGTGCTGATTCTCAAAAGACAGGGCTGAAAGAGGCACAAATGTAAATATATTTCTTGTTTTCCTTTATCTCTAAATGTAAACTTTTTTCACAATTACTAACCTATTCAAATACTTTGCAATATCATTTGACAAAGACAAGACTAATTCTTCACAATCCAATAAATTACTTATATAATCGGAACAAAAACCCATTTATAACCTTCACTTCTACATTCTGATCTATCCTAATCTGATCCTACCCAATATATTTTAACCACTGTTGCCATTTTTAACTACAAACCATGTATTTTCCTTTCACAGCTTTTCATCCATAAAAGCATATTTTTTTTTAAATATAAGTTCACAGTTCTACAGCAAAAAGGTTTTAAACTGTAGTCAAAGTACCAGTTTTGGTCCTCCAACTAAGAAGTTTCAAATAAGGATTTTTTGATTTGCTCCAAATTTTATTTAAAAATGAAACTGACAGAATTAAAGAAACTGATCATTAGGAGAGAAGTGACACATGTGTGCCAAAATTGAGAGAAAAAAACTTGACAGGCTGAAGGATAAAACCCAAATACAGAAGAGGGCCTTTAAGATGAGAAAAGGCAAAAAAAAAAAAAAAAAAAAAAAAAAAAAAGTAGAACCAGGAACAAAGGGTAAAAGTTGCAAAAAAAAAGTCTAATTTTGGTTTGAGGTAACAAGAAAGACCCTAACAATTACCTATTCAAAAATGATATAGATTGCCCCAAGTTTGTCTTTAAAGTAAAGGTCAAATAATCACTTAGAAAAATAACTAGGGGGAATTCTTTTTTTCAGGCAGGGCTAGGTGGGCTCTGAAACCCCTTTAAACACCTGAGATTCTAATTCACTTATTTTACAGAGAAGAGCAACCAAAATCACCAACTTACTCAGTAAAAGAATGCAATCTCCTAGATGTTTGTTCTAAGGATATGAAGAAAACTTAGCTAATTTTTTTTAATGTTCTAAAATTATGAGGCAGTTAGCATGCCATAGTGCAATAAGAACTAAATTTTGAATCAAGACACAAGTTCAAAATTTGTCAGACACTGATTGTGTGACCAGTAGAAAGTCAGTTAAATTCTCTCAGCTTTCCTCATCAATAAACTGGAGATAAGAGCGACCACCTCATGGTATTGTTTTGAAGATCAAATTCGATACCATATGTAAAGCATTTCGTAATCTTTAATGTGCAATATAAATACTAGTTACAATTATTTCAGTATGCAGGTCAAACTTAAAATTTCAGTAGAAAATTAAATCTATTTGTATTGTATTTAATTTTTAAGTTTTCTTCACTGAATGTACAATTTTTAATATAAGCAAAATAACCTCTACCTACCTAAATTTCAGCTAGCACTGAATAAAGGCACACAAGCAAAATCTTGCAGAGACAGTTGATGGCAACAGTGGATAGGTTCCCGGCCTGGAGTCAGGAAGACTCAAGTTCAAATGTGTTCATAGACACTTAGTAGCAGCCTGAGGAAATCCCTTAATCTGTTTGCCTCAAGTTTCCTCAAATATAAAATGGAGACAACAATAGTAACTACTTTGAGGGTTGTTGTGAATCAAATGAAATATTTGTAAAAATTATTCAGTACAGTGCCCTAGCAGAGTAGGTACCAAGTAAAAATAGTTATTCCTTTCCCTTTCTCAGTCATTCTACCTTGATCCAATATTATTTTTAAACATGGGCACTTTAAACCTACCTTAAAACCTCAAATGAATTTGCAATTAAAAAGTCAAACTTTTGTTAATGTGATCAACAACTTTCATCCTAACAATTTTTGTGAAGATTTTTAACTCTATAGTCCTATCCTGTGTGGAAACAATCTTAGGTCAACTTAATTACCGTTCTGCATGATATAAATGCAAACTATCATCAAAATAAAAGCATATAAATCTCACAATACAAAAATGCTACATAGTAGTAATCCAAATGAAATCTATCAGTAAATCTCTAGGCTCTAGTCACTAACATTAACAAAAACATGCTTATAATCATAAGATTTAGAAGGAGTCTTAAGAGATCACCTAGTCCAAACTCCTCATTTTGTAGATGAGGAACCTGAGGCCTAGACAGATGAAGCAATATACCTAAGGTCATAGAAATATTAAGCAATATACAGCAGGGATTCAAACCTAGGTCCTTAAGTGTTCAAATCCAGTCCTCCTTCCACTATCCAGTACTATACTACCTGTTGACAATAAAAAGTACAAGCAAGTTAATATTAACTATGTGCTCTGAATTTAGCTTGAATAGTCAAAAAGATTTAATGAAAAGCTACTTGGGTTTCTCATTCTGAATGTGTATTAAAAAAAATTCAATATGACACTATATAAAACATAATTCACCTTTGTTTCTTAGTAAATGCATAGTACAGCAATAGAGGAAGGGTAAAAGCCCTGAAACCCCATCTAACTATAACCCAAATGAAAAAGTTCCTTGTTATCCAAAAATCTTTATTTTATTTCCTTTTTAAGGATATTGACATTAAGTATTTAGTCAATCTTTCCCAGGAATGTCAAAAGATATCTAACAAAAACTCCTGAAGTTTCTCATATATAATTTTATACAAGTACTAGTCTTCAAAATAATGATTCTGAAGCACCAAAGTCACTTATGCTAACTACAAAATAACATACTTTATTTATTAAAATATTTTATAGAAATATTTACAATGAAATAGACTGAAATTAAAAATGATTTTTCTAGTTAGTCCTAAATGAACCAGAATTTCAATTAGCTGTAACTATTCCTCAAACATCTGTTAACTGAGATATTACTGAACTTAAATATTAAACTATCTTCTGCCTTTTCCCCCTCAGAATACTGTTTTACCCTGTTGATGAAACATAACCAACAACTTCACCATAACATATTTCATAACTCTTGAAAACAGAAACCATATATATATGTGTATATGTATATACATATATATATATATGTATATACATATACACACACATATATATATACATATATATGGCACAATATTACGATTTAGCTTGGAGGGTATTTTCTTCCCCAACATAAACAAAATGATAACTGGCATAGTGTTAATTATATGTATATTAGCCAGCATATATGTGTGTGGCACAATGGAGTCATAAATGATGGACCTGGAGTCGGGAAGATCAAAGTCCAAATCCCAACACACTGACCCTGGAAAAGTCACGTAACCCACCTATCTTAGTTTCCTCATAAAAAAAAATGGAGATAACAGCACCTATGACATAAGATTTTTATGAGGATAGGGTTTTAAAAAGGGCTATCTAAGTAGCAACTATTATTTATCATTTTTATTTAACATTGCATCAGCCAAGCCTGGTCTCAATGACTTCAGAAAACAAAATTTACTTTATTAGTACTATGATGATGCAGTAACTTTTGTGAGATTTATAGCTAGTTTTCAGTATCCCATTCCAATGGAAAGAATTATTAGTACAAAATTACTGAAAATCATAACTGAGGGGCAGCTAGGTGGCACAGTGGATAAAGCACTGGCCCTGGAGTCAGGAGTACCTGGGTTCCGGTCTCAGACACTTAATAATTACCTAGCTATATGTATAGCCTTGGGCAAGCCACTTTAACCCCATTTGACTTGAAAAACCTAAAAAAAAAAAATATCATAACTGACTCAAAAGACAAGCTTTACCTTCTGAAAGTGTCTCCAGGCCTCATAATGATAGCATTCATATAGCACTTCAAGATTTGTAAAGAACTTTATTAATATTATTTAATTTTATCCTCACAACACTCTTGGGAGGTTGGTGCTATCATTATCCTCATTTTATGTTTATTAAGTAATCTGCTATAGATTTAAAGCCCATGAGAAGCTAACTCTTTTAAACTTGCTTCTTTTTATAAATCTGATTAATACATTTAAAAATTTAAACAAAAAACTTCCCCAAAAAATCTTACACCAGATTAACAGAACATTTAGCTTAAAAAATTAAATTATAATCTATTAAGTCAGTATATTTTGTTTCAAGTTTACAAAAATTACCCAATCTAAGCTTTTCTAATATGAATGTCTGATAATTCTTCCAAAATTACTAGATTGTGTTTAGGCTACAAAATGAATGAAAGGGTTAAAAACCTAATTAATAGGTCACTATTATCTTTTCAATATTTGGTTAAATCCACTTTCCTCTGCCTCTTGACTCTAATAATAACAAAGAATGGGAGTTGTAGGACACTACCATATGCTCCTATAAAATACTAGCTTTACCCCAAAACAGAATCTTTTTCAAACTACAGACATTACTTATGCTATTAACCAAACCTGCACCTTCCTACTCCAGTTCACTGATCATGACTGATGATTGCTCAAAGTTGTTCAAAACAGCTCATAATAACTGTAGATTCAAAGTATGAATAATTCATGAACTATCTTACCCCTAATAGTACCACCGTCACCCAGAGATATAACCTTGGAATCATCTTTGATAGTCCTCTTTCATCCAACAAATCAGATTAGTTGTCAAATCTCATCATTTCATTGCAAATACTCTCTAACTTTAAAATTCCCATGATTTTGACTATAGAAGTCAGTTTACTTAGACTAGTTTTTCATTGAGGTCTTTGGCAAGGAGCATGTCACTTTCACAACACTGCCTGGCTGCTGGGAGAAATCCAGTTGCCCTTTTGCTGAAGTAAAGCAAAGGACAATATAAATGTTATGTAAATCCTTAATCTTGTCATATCAGAATATTTGGACAGTTTTTTAACCTGGAAAGGTTCTTAAAGGTTACAAAGTTCAATTCTGTCACTTTAAACATTAGGATTAAGGAGTCGTTTCTTTTAAACTTTATTCATGGGGTTTTCCCCCCCTTTGGTTTGTTCTGTGGTTAACCTTGTTCATTACTCATGTGGTTTCAAAAGATTTCATAAAATAATTTACTAAACACTAGCTATGTGACCCTGAACACAATACTTACCCTCTCTCAGCCTCAGTTTCTGCATCTATAAAATAAGGGATGTGGATAATAATAGCATACACTTCACACAACTGTTTTGAGAATGAAATAATAGTGTACATGTGTGTGTGTGTGCAACTATGTGTATAGATAGATTCTATATATATCTACAAACTTCGAAAGGGCTATATATGTGTCAATTATTAATATTACTATTATAAATTAAATAGAAAAGTCAAATAAAAGGTGACAAAAATATAGAACTGCATTGGTTGTTTGGGACTCAAGCAAGTCACAAGCTCTCAGTTGTTTTTTTTTTAGTTTTTTGCAAGGCAAATGGGGTTAAGTGGCTTGCCCAAAGCCACACAGCTAGGTAATTATTAAGTGTCTGAGACCGGATTTGAACCCAGGTACTCCTGACTCCAGGACAGTGCTCTATCCACTATGCCACCTAGCCAACCTGTGTAGTTTTCTTGATTTGTAAAATAAGGGGTTGTTCTATAATATGAAGGTAGCTGATTTCTAGTCCTTCCCCATTTCTGAAATTCTGTGAGTCTCAATATTGTTAAGCATTCTAACATTTGAAATTTGCCTCCCCTACTCTTTAAAACAACCTTTCATAGTTTTAAGAGATGGATCTGCTATTTTTAAAATCTCTAGAATCTTTCATCAGGAGCACTGGGTCACATGTTGCCTCTAAAGTCTCTTCTTCAAATCTACCACTGTCTTATCTTCCTGAACCCATTCCATTATGGGTTACCTTAACCAACTTCATTCTTAGCTCCTCAGAAATTCATCTTGGCAGAATCAGAATTATCTCAGCTAAATAAGTAGCCACTTTCAATACATCAATGTCTTTCCTTTCAGGAAAAGTTTTCAAGTCTGAAAGCCTCACAGATAAAAAGGAAAAGAGAAACATGACAGCAGAGAGTAAATGCTTCAACTTGTCTTCTGTTTTAATTAGCCTACTGAAAACAATTCTCTCCAAAGACATTAACCTCTTGATTTTTCTGTAGCACTGAGAATTTCAAACCACTCCTTTTTTAATTCTCTTTCCATGGCTTCTGACACTGCAATTTCAAGGTTCTCTTCTTCTTCTTACTATTCTTTAGCCTACTCTCTCTAAATGTGTATGTACCAAGCTTCTATCCCAGGGTCCAACTTAACTATTTTTATTCTTTCTTTCTTAAAGATTTAATAATGTACTACTCTGGCTTTAATCATCACCTGTGGGACAAATGATTCTCAAATTCCAACCCCTTCCCCCAGAGCCTGAATACCATTATTTCCAAGTAGCTGTGAGATATTTTTCCACAAAGATTTCCTTTCCTACTCACACCTCAAATGGCTAAACCCAAAATTTTATCTGCTCCCCTAAACTTTCTCTTCTCCCTCTATTTCTATTAATGGAACTACCATACTTAGTCTGGTAGCCTTACTGTCATCTTAAATATTTCTGTGTATCTCATTCTTAAGATTGAATTAGTTGAAAATTCATTCCTTACTTCCTATGAAAAATTATATTCAGTCTTCTCCATTCACACTGCAATCACAGTGGTTAATGCTCTCAATTTCACCTAAGTTTTTAACCTAGTTACTCTTTTTGTCTCCAATCTAACCCCTTCCCTAATCCACCATCCACACTCAACCAACATCATGCCCCTTTTCTCTACTTAAAAACGACTGAGGAGTTTCCTATATGCCTGTTGAACAACCCTTCTTTCTACTAAATGATAAACTTCTGGAGAGCAAAAGCCTGAATGGTTTCTATGTGCTTGTCTCAAAGATTCAATGAATGTTTGTTGAACTGAATGAGAAGAAAGGGAAGAGAAAGGAAGGAAAGAGGCATTTATTAAGTGTATTCTTATTCTAAGTGCCAGCTTTGTAAGTAAACATTATTCCATTCTATCTTCACAATAACCCAGAGAGGTGCCATAAATTACCATCCCCATTTTATAAGTGAGGACAAAAAGAGGTTAAGTTAAAAACAAGAGAGGTTAAGTGACTGGCTTAGGGTCTCACAGCTGGGAATTGTCTATGGCCAGATTTAAACTCAAGTCTTCTAGACTCCAAGCTCATCAGTCTCCCTGCTCCACTACCAGCTGCCTCAAAGAAAGGCTTATATATGGTATTTTTCTACTTTAAAATATTTAGCAATAAATTTTATACGATGTTAAAAATCACTGAATAGAGACTTTTTCTATACCTTTAAAAAGTAACAAGCTAGTTTGTAAGCTACAGTTTTATTACTACTGCTTCTTAGTACCTACCCCGTATCTCCTAATCCATGAAGGAAAATAACCTAGAACAAAACAGCAAAAATCAAAATTAAGCGACACCTAAATAAACCATAGGGCATCATTACAACATAGTAATTTTTTTAAGATTATGATAACAAAGAACTCGCAAATCTTATTCCTAGCGTCCCTGAAAATGTACCGTATGCTCTTCAGCAAATTAATTAAGCTCCGTTAGGCCTCCTCTAAAATGGCCCTAATACTTCCTTTCCACCTGGCTCCCTGGAGTACCGAGAAATCAATTAATTTGTGCCTGTAAAGTGCGAGAAATCTCTCCAGTCGCGGTGAGGAACCACCGCTTCGGTGCAAAACGGCCCCTTCGGAGCGGGCACCCCTGGCTTCCGGCCGGGCCAGGCGCCTCCAGAAAACAGGAAGCCCCGTTTTCAGGGTCAGAAAGGTCTGGGCATCCCCCTGCCCCCCCCCCCCGGTGCCGGGGCGCCGCTCGGGCCGCGGGCGGGCTCGCCGTCCGGCCGGGCCGCGGCCGGGCTCGCTGTCCGGCTGCGCCGCGCCCCGGCCCGCGCTCCGTCCGCACGGGCCCCCGTTTTCTCCGATTTTTCCAGAAAGCCCAGAGCCCGAGGAGGGCCCCTGGCCCGGCCCGGGGCGGCGGGCGGGGGGCGGACACACCCGGGGCCCACTCGGCCAAGTCCCCACGCCGGGCCCCGGGGAGCGGCGAGGCGGGGGCGCCGCCAGGCCCCGTCCCGCCCCTCCGCAATGCGGGCCCGGGGCCCGGGGCCCGCCGCACTCACCGCGGCGCTTGCTTTCCTGGCTGCCGGCACTATAGCAGGGAGCGGCGCCGACATGTTGTTGCCGCACATGCACCGGGCTCGGCCGAGGACGAGGCTGGCGGGCGGCGGCGGCGGCGGCGGCCTCCTAACTGAGGGCACGCGAGGATCGTTTCCCGGACCCTCCCTCGACCAGGCGCGCGCGCCCCGGCTCGAGAGCGCGCGGCGCCGGCGGCGGCGGCGGCGGCAGGCGCGGCCCCCCCTTCCGGCGGGTCCATGGCGCGGCCTCCGAGGACTGAGGGGACGCCCATTGCCCACCCCGCCTGCATTCCCCGCGCTCGGACGACCCCACCCCTCCAGTCACAATAGCCCCCCTTCTCTCTAGCGCTCGGATTGGTCCGGGACGGCGGGGTTCCAGGGGCGGGCGCCTGCGCGCGCGCGCCCCCTCCCCGCCCCTCCGCCGCCTCGCCCCCTCCCCGCGGCCCGCGCGGCCCGGGCGCCCCGGCCCCCGGCGCATGCTCCCTGGCAGAGCGCGCGGCCCGGCCCGGCCCGGCCCGGCCCCGCGGCCCCGAAGGTGTGCCCTCGGCGGGCCGGAGATGCCCTCCCGGCCCCCGCCGCCATGGAAACCAGCCGACGCCGAGGCCCGCTGGAGGGCTGGGGAGCCGCGGGGCCGGCCCTCCTCACCTCACCTCACCGCGGCGCGGGCAGGCCTGGAGGGGCCCGATCCCCGGCCCCGGCCCGCAGCCCTCCCGGGGGACCCGGGCTCGAGGGCGCGGGCGATGGCTCAGCAGCCCCAGCCCCTTCCTGCCCCCCCGCCCCGCTCACGGAGGGGTCGCAGCAGAAGCTGAGCTTCCCTGTCTCCCCCTCCTCACTCACTCCCCACAGCCCATCCTCCACCTCCCCTCACAGACTCCATCCGGCCGGCACCCGCAAATGGGCCCTCATGAATTCTGAAACTGCCTCATTGCTCAGTCTGTGCTCTTCCCACCATTACCTTGAACCTCTCTCAGGACTTCACCTCGCATTAACTTTCCTGCCCTTTCCCCAACTTGAGCCTTTGGATGAGTTCAGCTCTACATGATTGGCCTCTCCTGATTCCCTTGGCATCATTACTCCCACTATCTGCCACCTTTGTTCCTACACGAATGCTGCTGAATATGAGCAAAGAAAATCATAAACATTCTATGAATTTATTTTACGTAACTTCAAATGAGCCCTCTCTGCTAGAAGGCAATCATTTTATACCTCCCCAATCAGGCAAGTTACTGAAGTGGCCAGAGCACTTGACCTGGAATAAGGAGACTTGAATTCAAATTCAGCTTCAGACAGTAGCTATATGACCCTGAATAAGTCCTTTAACCCTGTTTGCTTCAGTTTTCTTATCTGGAAAAGGAAGTGGCTAAAGCCCCCTAATATCTTTGCCAAAAAAATCTCCAAAAAGGAGGAAAAGTTGAACACAACTGAAAAAAAGAATTCACTGTCTCACCAAAGAAGTCTCAACCTTTTTATCCTTCCTCAAACCTTCCCATGCCTCCCTTTTCCTCCTACCTGCTCAACTGAGAATTTTGCCTCATTTTAATTAAAAAAATTGAAAGCATTTGTCAAGAGACTACTCTTGTCCCCCTTCCTTTCCTCATATTTCTTAACTGTCCTCTCTTATGTCCTCCTTCACCTCTGTCTCACATAATGAAGAATCCCTCTTTTTGCCAGGATGAAATTCTCTACTTGCACAAGTGATACAATTCCTTTGCATCTCCTCCAGCAGATTGCCCTATTAACCTAATTCTTACAAATCTTCAGTCTCTTCCTGACTGCTGGTTGCTTCTCTACTACCTACAATCATGTCCATGTTTCCTCTAGCCTCAAAAAAAAATCATTTGATCCATCCATTCCTACTAGTAATCATTTCATTTCTTTCTTCCCTTATGTGGCTAAACTTTTTAAGTAGGTCATCTATAGTAGGTGCCTTCACTCTCTCCTCTCATTCTCCTTAACTTTAACAGTTAGGTGTTCACATTTAATATTCTACTGAAACTGCAGTAGAGGAAATATTGAACAGATAATATGTTTTGTAATTAATCTAATCCCTCTGCATTGACTTTGTATCTTCCCTTAACACTGAACCCTCTCATTGTCTAAATTATCAAGATGAAGTCAGGGAACTTTTCAGTAAAGTACCTTGCCTTGGCAAGGACTCAGAAAATCCCTGTTCCCAAGCACAAGACAAGCCCCTATCAGCAACAACAATGGTGCCCTACCCAAGCCTGAAAGGATTATCTCTTTGAGCCACTACCCTTATCCATAAGTCCTTAGTTACTTCATCTTTGCTTTTTGAGCAATACCCCTCATCCGTATATCCTTCATTAGCTCATCTCAGCTCTCTGAGTTACTGCTCCCATCAAAAGATATCTAATTAATCTTCTTGCCCCTTTAACAGCTTACCTTTCCTCAGCTGAGTTGTCCTTCTTCCTTTTCGAGTCTATTTGGCTCTTGGGGAGAGTGATTCCCCAGATAAACTCTCATGCCTCTATATCATTTTTTTTTGGTCCCTAAATTCTGGGTCAGACTTGATCTTTTAAGTGAATTCTTTCACATTTGCTCAAACCCCTTTAACCACTACACATTTTCTAGCAACAAAACTGCTCTCTTAATAGTTAGCAATGTAGTCTTCATACTTCTCGACTTTTCTGCAGCCCTTAATTTATACTATTAGCTCTTCTCCTTACATTCCTCTCTTTAAGTTTTTGGGATACTGTTCTCTCCTGGTTTTCCCATTTATCTGTTTCTTCTCAGTATTCTTTACTAAATCTTCATCCAGATAGTGTCTGCTAATCATTGAATTGATGTTCCACTGGGCTCTATCATGGGCCTTTTTTCTTCTCACCCTATTCCATTTATCTTGGTAATCTCATCAACTCTTAATGGACTCTATTAACATTTCAATGCTGATGACTCTCAAATGTTCTTATTTAGTCATGACCTCCCTATTAGATATCTCAAATTAGAAGTCCTATAGACATCTTAAATTTAATATTTCTAAAACTGAACTTGTCTTTCTTCCCCATGTTCTACCCTCCTTCCAAATTTCCTTGTTACTATGGGGTGCTTCCTTCCTTTCCTCCTCTTCCTTCTCTCCCACCTGTGGGTGCTCTGTCCAAAGGAATATACATTTTGATCATTGCAACCTATCAAGATATCTTGGGGTTTACTGGCTAGATTTCTTTTTTTAATGTATCATGCCTTAAATCCAAATCTCTCTTGCTCTCTTTGATTAGCCAACAATAGTCCCAGCCCAAGCAATCACTTGATCATTGTTTTGAGTTCTTGGATGGCACTAAGTCAATGTAAATTGCAGCTGGTTGTTTTGGCTGGAAATCCTGAGGGTCTTCCCCTCCCATATTGATTTTATTTTTGACTAGGTAAAAGAGGTTATTCTTTGCCTCAGTTTTACCTAACCTTAATCACTGAATTGCCTCAGACTTACTTAGACCTGGGAAAAACCTTAGCTTAAAAAGGTCAAGGCCTGGGGGGCAGCTAAGGTAGCAGTGGATCAAGCTGTGTGACCTTGGGCAAGTCACTTAACCCCTTAAATAAATTTTTTTTAAAAAGGTCATGGCCTCCCACTGCATGGAGCTGGATGAGACCTTGTACCACTTAGTCTCACTTAAATTCCATTCACTTGCAAGTCATGACATCCTCTTCCTAATGTCTTAGTCCTTTTTAAGAAGGAAGGACAAACAACATTACTGGTTTGTTATTGCTACCATACTTCAAATCCCCTAGATTCACAATCTAGTTATCATGCTCATTTTTCACTCTCTTTTATCCAATCTGTTTATAAGGCCTCTCAATTTTACCCTTCTCTAATACTTCCACCACCCTGGAACAGGCCTCATTATGTCATGGCTGGTCTATTGCAAAAGACCACAGTGGTCTGCTAACACAAACCTGTCCCAATTCCAAGTCCCTCCTTCACTCTGACTGTCATGATATCACCTTTCTGAAGTGATGGTCTTCTTTGAAAAATAAGGACGAAAAACAACAACAATGATCCTTCACTCATAATCTTAATCCAAGAGTCATCCTCAACTCAGCTGTCAAAGTGATTTTCCTAATGCACAGTCTAACCACTCCTTAATCTAGTGGCTTTCTCTCATTACCAAGAGCAAAAATAAAATCCTGTTTCAAAGTCCTGCATGAACACCACACACACACACACACACACACTTCTATCTATCTAGTCTTCACACATCTGACATTATTCCCTCCCTTCCAATTTACTCTGCTATTCAGTGACCCATGACACTGGCTTCTTCACCATCCCATGAACATTTTATTAGTTTCTAGTGATATTAAAACAAATACAAAACTAAGCTGACAAAAACATCTTAGATTAACTTGCATTTATTTAAATATTTTGAACAAAATTGTGATTTTAAAAATGTGTTTCTAGAGCTACTAAAACTGGAACACTAGCTTCTTTACTGTCCCTCAAGATATTCCATCTCCAGACTCCAAGCAAATTCACTGACTACCCTTATAACTGGGAATACTCTTCCTGCCAATCTCTGTCTCTTTATTTCCTTGGCTTCAAGTCTGGGTTAAAATCCTACCTTCTATAGAAAGCCTTTCTTAACCCCTCTTAATTCTAGTACCTTCCTTCTCTGTACATAGTTGTGTCCCCCCCCCCCCTTAGACTGTGAGCTTTTATGGACTATCTAGGCTGTTTTTATCTTTCATTGTATACCCAGCACTTAATTAACATGATGCCTGGCTCATAGCAAGCCTTTAATAAATGTTTACTGCCTAACACTAACCCAGGGTGTTCTAATGGGACAACCATCTAAATGTCCTTAATTAAGAATATTTGTCCTTCTGACCTAGATTTCTTTCATAATTAGAAATACTCAGGAAGTAATGAAGAGAGTCAGTAAACAAGTATTTATCCAATCTCCACAAAGTAGATCTAGTTTACCTAGTAAACAACTGATATTCCAAGAAGAGAAGACAAGTTTTCATTATAGTTGTACTAGAATCCAAGTTGAAATTCAACATTCCTTTGTAAGTTCCCTTAAGGTGATGACTCTCAACATTCCTTAATAATGGATTAGTAAAGCATGTACCCAGATACAAAATTCAAAGTATATAAATGCCATGTAAATACTTAGGCATTAATTTAACTCCTTCACCTTGAATCATCTAACCATTCAAATTACCTTTCAGAACAAAATGGTTTATTCCTCCCTTCTGTAAAATTTATTTTTAATAAATACTAATCAATATATAGGGGCTTTTAAAGGACATTTGAAGCCAAATTACTTGGGTTCTAGGGGGCAGCTAGGTGGCGCAGTGGATAGTGCACCAGCCCTGGAGTCAGAAGGACCTGAATTCAAATCCAACCTCAGACACTTAAGAAATGCCTAGCTATATGGCTTTGGGCAAGTCACTTAACCCCATTGCCTTGCCCCTCCCCCACCCCACCCCCCCAAAAACTTCATGGATTCTTACCTAAAATGAACTGCCTCCTGGTAACCTCCAAGAGTTTGGCCTTAATAAAGACAAACAGAAATTAGGCTAACATAAGTGTTTATTAAAATCTCTAGGATTATGAATCATTAACAGGAGTCAGTTAAGAAAACTGGACACCAAGTAAGAATTTTGAGGAGACCATAGAATGATTAGCAGCAGTCAATGAAGTCCTAAAATATGTTATAGTTCTCTGATTTCAGGATGTCTTCCTAATGTCACATCATCAGTGGTCCCATCTGGAGATAAAGAATGTTTTATCTTAACTCAGGATGTCTGGGCCTTAGCCTCAAGACTTCCATAAAATTTGAGATTTCTTCAGGATATCCATGCCATCCTGTTATAATAGGGGATTTACAGTTGCTCAGAGAAAGATAATCAGGCAAGTCTCTTTTCTAAATAAGATTTACATTCAAACTATTAATTGTTATTAGAAATAGAGAAGCAATAGGACGGCTAGGTGGTGCAGTGGATAGAGCACTGGCCTTGGAGTCAGGAGTACCTGAGTTCAAACCCAGCCTCAGGCACTTAATAATTACCTAGCTGTGTGGCCTTGGGGAAGCCACTTAACCCCATGTGCCTTGCAAAAACCTAAAAAAAAAAATAAAGTAGACATTTATCTATATTCAAATTCCTATTACTTTCTTACTGATTACTTTCTTCTCTTATTGTTTTACCTTGGGCAAGTGATGTTACTTCTCTGGCTAATTCTGTTTCTTCATCTGTAAAATGAGAGAATAAATTAGATCTATAAGATTCCTTCTAGATTTAAATCTTTATTCCTATGATTTTTAAAATCAGATTCAGAAAATTGAGAAATTTCTTTTTCTACATCTGTATTTGTTACTTTATCTGTTGTTTCATGTTATCATCTTCATCAAAAAGCCGTTATTGAAAGCCTGCTAAGTATAATGCAATTTATTAAAAGATATTAAGAATTTTTAATGGGGCGGCTAGGTGGCGAAGTGGATAAAGTACTGGCCTTGGAGTTAGGAGTACCTGGGTTCAAATCCTTTCTCAGACACTTAATACCTTGGGCAAGCCATTTAACCCCATTTGCCTTGCAAAAACATAAAAAAAAGAATTTTTATATGATAAATATATAGTTAACCTAGAAATAACTAATCCCTTTTAGTGGGGAGTGGAGCAGCATGATGCTAGTGACTCATACTGATGCTAGAGTTCAGCATCCCTCTACCTTACCCAACCTCTCCTAATACATCTGTTTAGACTAAAGAGAGGTCCTTGGGATGGCTCAATCTTACATGTACATAGATTTAGATCTAGGAGAGACCATGATGTCCATCTAGTCCAACTCCCTTATTTTAAAAATGAAGAAACTTAAAAATATCACTTGTACAAAAATATTCATAGCAGCTCTGTTTGTGGTGACAAAGAACTGGAAATCAAGTAAATGTCCTTCAGTTGGGGAATGGCTTAGCAAACTGTGGTATATGTATGTCATGGAACACTATTGTTCTATTAGAAACCAGGAGGGATGGGAATTCAGGGAAACCTGGAGGGATTTGCATGAACTGATGCTGAGTGAGATGAGCAGAACCAGACAAACACCGTAGACCCTAACAGCAACATGGGGATCATATACAACCTTGATAGACTTGCTCATTCCATCAGTGCAACAATCAAGGACAATTGGAGCTCTCTGCAATGGAGAATACCATCTGTACCCAGAGAAAAAACTGTGGAGTTTGAACAAAGACAAAGGACTATTACCTTTAACTTAGGAAAAAAAATTTATCTCATGTAATTTTGCTATCTCTTATACTTTATTTTTCTTCCTTAAGGATATGATTTCTCTCTCATCACATTCGACTTAGATCAGTATATACCATGGAAACAATATAAAGACTGACAAATCAAATAAAAGATAAAAAAATGAGGAAACTAAGACCAAAAAGATTCATTTGTATGACATCACATAATTAATAAGTGGAAGAACTAAAATAAGGCTCCATTGTGTGCCTGGATTCTAGACACCATGAAATCCAGCAGTCCCATCTTTATTTGGCGAACTCATGACCTTAGGCTCATGTTGAATTTAAGACAATACATGGTAATAATATGGTCTTCATCTTCTAAAAAGCACTTGATTGCCTTCCACATTTAAAACAAACTCTTCTGCTTAATGCCTTCTCCATTTTCTGGCCCCACATTGGCTATCTTATTTCTTATGATTATCCTAACTTTCCACATTCCTTGCTCCAATAGCATTTCTGATATTTCTATTTCTAAGATATCAAACCCTGGAGGTGGATTATAGATGCTGCCCTAGAGTTCATTGGTATAGGTATGTTTTTTTTTTAACTTGACTTTAAAGGCTTTAGGGAAGAGAAAACTGAGTTTGCCCTTCCTGTGCCACGTGGAAAGAAAGAATCTGGCAGGGTCAAGCTATATCAAGTTTCTAGATACCAGCTGCCCTACTCCTATCCCCTCCTCTGGGCTCTAGAAGCATGTACGTGGAACATAAGTTCTTGGAGCTGTACTTATGATTATATCCTGTCCTACTTCCTACTTGATTAGAGGAGGAAGAGAGAAGAAGAAACAAAGTCAAATTGGCCCATGCACATTTGTGCTTTTCATCTTCTAATCAGGTTCCCCCCCTCTGCTCTGTACTGTCATGTACACACATATGTTCTGTGGCCAGTTATAAACAAAATCTGGCTACTGCCAAATACTTCTCTTATGGAATTAATGTTCAGGTAGAGTTGTTTGTTTTTCTTTAAGGTTTTTGCAAGGCAAATGGGGTTAAATGGCTTGCCTAAGGCCACACAGCTAGGTAATTATTAAGTGTCTGAGGTCACATTTGAACTCAGGCACTCCTGACTCCAGGATGGGTGTTCTATCCACTGCACCACCTAGCTGCCCCATCAAGTAGAGTTTTGAAGAGAAATATTGATTCCTTTAAAGAGATTAGAGGCTCAGGATTGGATGGCCTGTCTAGGACCACAGGGCTGGGTGGATGCTGGGCCTAATGGGTGGTATCTGGGCTATAGGCCTCTTGCCCCCAGGGCCTGGGATCTGCCTGCTGCATCACTCAGCTACCCTTCAGCACATTTAAGGATAGAGTGAAAGGAGAGAGAAAATATAGTATATGGTAATGGGGAAGTATGAATAGAGGGAGTTGCAATCAGCAATGGCAACAGTGGAAAAATATAGAAGTACTTCGCTTTTGTGATGGACTTATTATAAAGAATGTGATTCACCTGTGACAGAGCTGGAGGTGTTGGAACACAGACTGAAGCACAATTATTATTATTTAGGGGGGTTGCAGGGCAAATGAGGTTGGGTGGCTTGCCTGGGGCCGCACAGCTGGGTAATTGTTGGGTGTCTGAAGCCAGATTTGGACCCTGGTTCTCCTGCCTCCAGGGCTGGTGCTCTGTCTACTGTGGCACCTGGCTGCCATGATGATGATGATGATGATGATGATGATTATTATTATTATTATTGTTGTTGTTAAATTGAAATTTTAATTTTTTTCTCTTTCCTTTACTTTATTGCTCATGCAGGTCTATGTTTTTTGGGGGAAGGAGTATTATGTTTACTCTTAAACAAGAACATTTTAGTAATGTATAAAAAAATATCATTTGTACAAAAATAAGAATAAATAAATAAAATTTAAAAAACTTTTAGGGATGGCTAGGTGGTGCAGTGGATAGAGCACCAGCCCTGGAGTCAGGAGTACCTAAGTTCAAATCTGACCTCAGACACTTGATAATTACCTAGCCCTGTGGCCTTGGGCAAGCCACTTACCCCCACTGCATTGAAAAATCTAAAAAAAAAAAAATTTTTTTTTAAAAAGAGATAAGAGCCTTATCCCTGTTCCAGTAGGCTGAGGTGTAAATAGCCATACTGTGAGACAAATTAATATCATAGCCATAGAATTAATAGAGATAAGTCCTAGAAGCAGCCAGGCCCAGGAGAGACTAACTTCCAGTATGCCAGTAGTTCTCTAGGGGCCTTGGGCTGTCCCTCCTCAGGCCTCTCTCAGGTGGGGCACATCTGTGCTTTGTTATGCACAGTGTGAGAGGAACAATATCCACAAGAGATGCCTAGTATATAGGCAGAGCTAGCTTTTCCCAAGGTGCTACCACATAGGCAGCCTTTCCTAAGGCCTTTCCCCATGCAGATCAGGCTATTTTTTCTTTAAAATCAGGACTTAAAGACCCAGTGCATTAAGACTTCCTGGTGTTGGAGGGATGAGAATTCAGGGAAGCCTGGAGGGATTTGCATGAACTTATGCTGAGTGAGATGAGCAGAACTAGAAAGCACTGTACATCCTAACAGCAACATGGGGGTGATGATCAACCTTGATGGGCACACTTATTTCATCAGTGCAACAACCAGGGACAATTTTGGGCTGTCTGCGATGGAGAATACCATCTGTATCCAGAGAAAGAACTGTGGAGTTTGAACAAAGTTCAAGGACTATTCCCTTTAATTTAGGGAAAAAAAACCTCTATCTTATTGTCTGATGTTGTTATCTCTTATACTTTATGTTTCTTCTTTAAGGATATGATTTCTCTCTCATCACACTCAATTTGGATCGATGTACAACATGGAAACAATGTAAAAACTTGACAAATTGCTTTCTGTGGGGGGTGGAGGGAGGGAAGTAAGATGGGGAAAAATCGTAAAACTCAAAACAAATAAAATCTTTAATTAAAGACAAAAAAAAAAAGACTTCCTTGTGTCTTCAGTACAAAACCCAGCACCTTCCTGGGAAGTCAGAAGCTTCTCTCTTTAATATCAGTTTAGCAGCTTGGCAAATAAAAAGGTAGATTACCTGTACCCACTTAAATCAATAGTGTATCTTTGCTGAATTTCCCTTCCATGTATAAGTAAACTTCATATTATTTAACAATTAGATTATCTACAAGAATCTCATTTCATTATCATCCTAAACACAAACAACTGAACCAGCCTGAAACAGACCTGAACTACCAGAGGCAGTCACACTACAAGTATATCACCTATCCCACCTACCTTGTTCTTTCTTTCACTACTGTTTTCCATCAGTGTATTCCCTACTTTCATTGAATACAATACCTTTGTTATTCCCCATCTATGTTCTTTCTTACTTCCCTGTCTAAATAGTATTATGTGTAACCCTGTCTGAAATACATTCCTCCCTCCTCTGATCCTTTTACCCAACCCTCAATGTCTATCTCAAGACCTATATCTAAGAATTCCCTGATTTCAATATCTCCAGTAATCTTTTTCCTCTTTGATCTGTTAAAATGTGTAATCAGTACCATGATTTTGAACACTTTTTCTCATTATCTTATATCTTATTTCCTCAATTAGACAATAAATTGCTTAAGGAAGGGAACCACCACTTGGACTTTTAAAAAAAAAATCACATAAAGCATTTAGCACAGTCCTGTCCACATTATAAGGTATTCAATAAACATTTAGGAGTCAATAGTAAATCAGTATTAAGGACCTTTCTGTGACAAGCATTTTGCTAAGGGCTAGGGATACAAAAAAAAAAAAAGATCTTGTCCTACAAGGAGTTTACAATCTAAAGGGAGAAGAAAATTGACAAAAGGAGGCTAAAAAGTGGGAGGGATGGGTGCCACAGAGTACCTGGCCCTTGAAGTAGAAACTAAACTGGGGAGAAATGAATTGGCTGGAAATTCTGAACCTTTACTATAAAGGAAGACTTTGGGAGAAGTTTTTTGCTCCACCTTCTAGTACTCCAATCAGAGTGCACCACATGTACAAAGCTCAAGATTACATAAAGCATGGTCTTCGAAAGACCTAAAAACTGATCAGTTCAATGACAAATTGTAACTTCAAAAGACTGGTGTTGGAGCACATTTCCCACTTACAGGCATAGATATGATAGACTGAAGTACAAAATACTTGCCCAATGTAAACAATACAAAACAATTTTTTTGTTTGACTATTCTTTATTATAAGGAAAGGTTTTATTTGGTGAGTGAGAAATAGTGATAGTGTCACAAACTTAAAAGAATTAAAAGTTCCAATGAAGCAGTTTAAAAATATACAGAAAAGAAAAAAAGGAAGTTACTAAGGAGAGACAAAGGCAGTGTTGGTACAATAACATTCAATTATATGTCCTATTTCTTAAACTATAAAATAGATTCACAATTTAACATAAAATGCTCTGTTTCTGTACTTCCTATTTGCTGCTCTATCAAGTTCATAATATAAAATATATAAATATAAAAATAAAGGCAAACAAAACATAAAAACAAAAATGATGACTTTGGAATGTGTAAAATATTACATAGCTTCATTTATAGATTTCTAAATAGAACATTTAATATTTTACAATAATATCACGATTTTAGGTTTGAGCCAGGAGAGAGGGGAACTTTCCCCAAAAATCACAAAATAAGTTAATGACAATTCTAAGCTGCTGTTTGTTTTTAAATACTCAAATGTATCTCTAAACCCTCTTAATTCTAGTGCCTTCCCTCTGTTGACTAGTTATTTATCCCATATATATTTTGTTTGCACATAGTTGTCTACATGTTTTCTCCCTATTCATTACACAGTGAACTGCTTGGGAAAAAAGGAATTCTTGCATTTCTTTGTATACTCAGTCCTTAGGACAGTGTCAGGCACAAAGCAGGCTCTTACTGCTTATTACTTGATTGCCTTTGAAAAAACTTTCTAATTTAATGATTCCTTTAAGTCCATGATAAAAAAAAAATAATGTAAATACACCTTGTCATTGGCCACTCTTTCCAGGGCTCATTTTCCTCTTTTCTCAGGTCCCTTAGACTAGGAGAAAGGGTTGGCAAACTCTTCACCCTGCTATTCTAGTCCCCTCCAAAGCACCATTGCTCAGTGTCCTCTCCTCTTTCCAGGTTCATTCCATCTTTATAATGAATTGCAATTCCTTTTATCATGGTTCCACCAGCCTCTAAGTCATAGTCTAGTTGTTCAGTAACTGCCTCAAAATAATTCTGTCCAATCCAATGCCTGCATTCATATTTAGGTCAAACACCCTGGACTCATTTAATTATGCTCCTCAAAATTCATGACAGATTCATTCTATCTTAGTCATCCACAGGAAGTCATACCTTAAATCTCATCATCAACCATAATTATGCCAACTCCATGATATCTCAGCACCAGCTATCTCTCCTTTTGCTTCATTCCTAAAAATTTTTTAAAAATCTATTCCTTTGGGGGAAGCTAGGTGGAGCAGTGGATAGAAAACTGGCTCTGAGTTCAAATGTGACCTCAAACACTTAATAATTACCTAGCTGTGTGGCCTTGGGCAAGCCATTTTAACCCCATTTGCCTTCTAAAATCCTAAAAAAAAAAAACCCCTATTCTTTGTCTTCTAAGCCCTCCATATCTCCCAGAGTATCACTCCTGCTTTGTCTTCATTTCAGAATTCAGTTAATTTTTTCATTCAAATAAAGGATTGACAAGGTTCAATTGCTGCTGTTGTTTTTTTTAGAAGGAATGAATGTAAATCTAGGTTTGTTTCACTTGATTTGTACAGTACTTATGACACAGCAATATAACTATATGTTGGATAATAGATATTATATAATAACAATAATGCTGTTGTTCAATTGTTTTAGTTGTGTCAGATTGTTCATGACCCATTTAAGGTTTTCTTGTCAAAGATACTGGAGTGATATGCCATTTCCTTTTCTAACTCATTTTACAGATGAGGAAAATGAAGCAAATAGGGTTAAGTGACCTGCCTAAGGTATTATAGCTAGTTAAGTGTCTGAGACTAGATTTGTCTTCCTCACTTCAGGCCAGGTACTCTATCCAGTGTGCTAAATTACTCTGGAGTTAAACATTGTCATATACCACACACTCGTAAAATTTGCATTTTTAACTGCTAATGGTATTCTTCAAGAGATGAACACTAATAATTTTGTTGTTTGCTCAGCTTATAATAGACATCCAAGTAGTAATTACTGGCAAATATGATTGTTATGATAACATTATGAATTACTTAGCAACAACGTCACATGCTACAGAGGTGACTCCTAAATCTACATTTCCAACCCTGTCAACTCTCCTAACTTTTAGTCTTGCAATTCCAATGATCTACTAGAGGTCTGGCCTTTAAACCCCTTACAACATCTCTCTAACCTATCTTTCCCTTTATTATATTAATATGAACTTATATTTTTGGACTTATATTAATATGTATGTATAGTTGGGCCATGTTTTATAAATACACAGCTGACACATGTGTGGCATATATAGATATGTCTGCTTTGGGATCTGGGTCCACCCCATCTCCAAGAAATGATTGTGATTCCACCTTTGTGGAGAGCAAGGAAGGCTGAGAAGGCATAATGAGCAAGCAGCCTAGCTAGGGAGGAGCAGGCAGGATTCAGGTCTGCGGTAGCTGAAGCATCTATCACTCTTCTATCTCCAAAAGGGTTAGAGTTCTAGATTTTAATCACATGTCAGATATACATAGTCTACAGGTATGATAGGGATTCAGAATAAAAAACACTTTTTTGGGTCTCTCTCAATTGGAGGGTAACAGCTTATTCTTATTAGTTGAGTCCCTCAAATTAAATGCTGGTTAAATAAAGACCATAATCACTGATATCTAGTAAACCACTTTATCAATGTAAAAGATAAATCAGAAATTGGAGAAGTGATACAGATTAGAGAAAATAATAAAATACTGTAAAAAAATGAGCTTTTGGACTTGTGAGGATATAAAACTTGGGCACAGTCAAGAGAAGAACAATCTTAATGAGGGGAGGGAGAGGAAACTAAGAGAATTTCATTTCATTCTCTTGGGCAATAGGCTCAGTGGAGTGGAGGGACATATTGGAAGTTGTATTTCCTCCATATTAAACAGCTCTAGGTAAATCTCCATTCCATCATTCAAAAGTTCACACTAAGCACTCTTAAATGCCTCTCTCCAAGTCCTTCTCTGAAATGTCAACCACCTCTGCTAGCATGCAGCATTGTCAGATATCTCCTTCCCAGTGTAGTTTCTTAGGACAACACATAGCCTCACTGGGCTGTCCCTTGGGAAGACCACCCCTCAGACTTGATAGGAAGGGGAGTTGTAATATTCCTCTTGTCAACCAAACTAAAATACTTTAAACCTTCACTGAGAATTTTTGGGCTCCCAGTAAATTTGCTTTTTTTCTAGTCCAGGAAATAATAGAAGGTCCTAATATTATAAAAATTGGGACTGGATTGTGGAGGATGTATATTTCTGTTTGAAGAAAGTGCAGAGCAAAGAGAGACAATGAAGTTTGAAGGAGTGCAGAGTGGGAGACGAGAAAAACTTGTGCTGGTGTACAAAGTAGTAACAGAAGAGCAAGGAGATAATTAGACTAACAAGGACTGTAGATTAAAGGTTAAAGCTGATCTGTCTGGCTCAGCCTTCCCCTTTTTTACAAGGATTGCTGACTATATCCTGGGAGATGCTCCTCAATCTGTGAGAACAAAGTTCTGCAAAAGTTTCATCCTCTAAATCGTGATTTTTTAAATCAGAAGTTGGTTTACCCTTATTATACTGATTCTGTTTCACTTCACATAAAACACCTGTGATCAACCCAAAACTGTATATTTCCCAGTGTGTACTTGTTCAACTTAAAGAAAACAGGAAAGGCTTATTTTTAGAGGATTTCTGGCTAGAGGCACAATAAGTGGTTATTTAGATTTTTTTTTGTTTGAAATACTTTTATAGTTAAAAATTGTTTTTATATTTTCTGTTTCCTGCAACACCATAGTATGCCAAGTACTACCCCCCCCCCCCAGAGCCAAATACATATGATAAACTGTGTTTTTGATTAGGACATCCCCAACCCACCCCTTCTCAGGTCCTCTTGACTCCAGGGCTAATGCTCCTGTCCACTGCACCACCTAGCTGCCCCTAGGGCAACTGGATGGCACAGTGGATAGAGCGCTGACCTTGGAGTCAGGAGGACAGGAGTTTGAATCCAGCCTCAGACATCTACTAACTTTGACCTTGGGCAAGTCACTTAACCCTGCTCATATCCAAGGCCATTTCTAGTTGTCCTGATCCATATCTGGCCACTGGATCCAGTTGGTTCTGGAGAAGAAAGTAACTTAGCACATCCCCTACTTACTCAAATTCAGTTCACGTGCTTGTCATTGCATCACCTCCCTGATGCCCTGGTCTTCTTTGAGAATGAAGGACAACTATTATTTAAGTCCCTCTTTACTATTAATAATTTTACATTTACTTTTAAATTTTTGGCATATTCTGGTTCCTTCTGTTTACATTATTATAGTTACTGTGTAAATAATTTTCTTGACTGCTTTTGTTCATATAGATCTTTCCACATTTTTATGTATTCATCATACATTTTGATCATTTTTGATCTTCTTCAATAATGAATACACTTGAGGGCACCTAGGTGGCGCAATAGATAGAGCACCAGCCCTGGAGTCAGGAGTACCTGAGTTCAAATCCAGCCTCAAACACTTAATAATTACCTGTGTGCTCTTGGGCAAGCCACTTAACCCCATTTGCCTTGCAAAAAAAAAAAAAACCCAAAAGAAAAAAAATATATCCTTTATAAAAAAAAGGGCGGCTAGGTGGTGCAGTGGATAAAGCACCAGCCTTGGAGTCAGGAGTACCTGGGTTCAAATCTGACATCAGACACTTAATAATTACCTAGCCATGTGGCCTTGGCCAAAATCTAAAATAAATAAATAAATAATGAATACACTTATTCAGGGAAGCCTGGAGGGATTTGCATGAACTGATGCTGAGTGAGATGAGCAGAACCAGAAAAACACTGTACACTCTAACAGCAACATGGGGGTAATGATCAACCTTGATGGACTTGCTCATTCCATCAGTGCAACAATCAGGGACAATTTTGAGCTGTCTGCAATGGAGAATACCATCTGTATCCAGATAAAGAACCGTGGAGATCAGACAAAGTTCAAGGACTATTTCCTTTAGAAAAAAAAATCATATCTTATTGTCTGATCTTATCTCTTATACTTTTTGTTTCTTCCTTAAGGATATGATTTCTCTCTCATCTTACTCAATTTGGATCAATGTACAACATAAAAACAATTTAAAGACTGACAAATTGCTTTCTGTGGGGGGGTGAGGGGAGGGAAATAAGATTGGGGGGAAAATTGTAAAACTCAAAATAGATAAAATCTTTAATAAAAAATAATGAATACCCTTAATTTCCTATAGTACAGTAATATTCCATTACATTCATGTATCACAATCTGTTTAACTATTCTCTAGTTGATGGGCATCTAATTGTTTCTAATTCTTATGTATCACAAAAATACTACTGCAAATATTTTGTAGACTATGAGAATTTTTTTTATCAATGATTTCCTTAGGACATAAGCTCAGTAATGAACTTCATAGTTCAAAATAAATGAGCATTTTAATACCTTTATTCACATAATTCCAAATTGCTTTCCAAAATGAATCTACCATTTCATAGGTCCATTAACAATGTATCTCTGTGTGTGTGTGTGTGTGTGTGTGTGTCTGTCTGTCTGTCTGTCTGTCTCTGTGTGTACTCATTCTTTCCGCAGCTCCCCCAACATTGATTTTTTTTTAGGGTTTTTTTTGCAAGGCAATGGGGTTAAGTGGCTTGCCCAAGGCCACACAGCTAGGTAATTATTAAGTGTCTGAGGCCGGATTTGAACTCAGGTACTCCTGACTCTAGGGCCAGTGCTCTATCCACTGCACCACCTAGCCACCTCACCAGCATTGATTGTTGGCATTTTTTGTTCAATTTTTTTTTTTGTCAGTTTGCAGGGTGTGAGGTGAAGGTTTGAATTTGTATATCTTTTATTTTTTTTTTTGCAATTTCCTTTCATGTGGGTCATGATTGTTTTGCAGTTCTTTTGAGAACTGTTCATATGCTTTAAACATTTTCTCTATGGCTATTAGACTTATGTATGCTTTTTAATTGTTTATATATCTTGGATACCAAGCCCTTATCAGAGAAACTTGATACAAAGATTTTCCCCCCATTTGACCACTTCTCTTCTTATCCTAGATGCACCAATATTATCTGTGCATAAACTTTTCAAATTCAAATTACCTCTTTTGCTGTAAACATAGTGTTAGGTTTCTTCAGTTACTTTATTTTAGCCTTCTTTTAAGGTTGCCCTATTTCCATTATCTTCTACTCATTTCTGATTCCCTTTTCTCCTTTGGTATCCCTTTTTGTTTAGGATTTTATTTATTAGTTAATTTTTCTCTCCTGCTCTTATCTGTTTAAATATTTCTTCCCTCACTTTTTTTCCTCTTCTCTCTTCCTCTCCTCCCCTTCAGGTAATTGTTCCTTAGTTTAAAATTTTTTTTAGCCCCTTTCCAAAAGGGATTTTTTTCACTCCATTATTTATCTTCTATCACTCTTTTCTGTCGGGGAGTGGGGATAGGTAGAAAGATAATTGTTGTTAAATGACTTGTTTAGACTCACATAGCTATTAAGTGCTTTACATTCCTAACTCCAGGGCTAGTGCTATATCTATTACACCAGGTAGCTAAGTGGTGCAGTGTATAGAGCATTGACCCTGGAGACAGGAGGACCTGAGTTCAAATACAGCTTCAGACACTTAATACTTAGCAGTGTGACTGGGCAAGACACTTAACCACATTGCCTTGCAAAAAATCAAAAACAAAACAAAAAAGTACGCAAATATTGATGACTGTCATAAGAGTATTGCTAATATTTCACCCTGAAGAACTGTCTTAAGAATTTTGGGATTGATTAATAAACATGGGAGACATTGGCACATACCACCCAGCATATCATCAGTGAGGGTGCTGAGCTCTATGAGGAAGGCAGAATTGACGCAGCTCAAAGAAAATGTGACATATGTAAGTTTAGAGTACCCCAGGTATTCACATGAACTATTTGTATCCTCCCTGTGGTACAGCATTCCTAGCTCATATTGGTCTGATCAGCCACAGTGGCACACGCTGTAATTAGTCTCAAACACAGTAATGTCATTTTGGTGGTCTTGTATAATGAAGGACAAGAACAATCAACCAACCAACCAACCTAGCTGTACCTTTTATCTTCTCTTGATGTTTACTCTTGATCCTCTTTCTCTGATTTTGACTCCTATAACTATCAAATTTCTTCTCTTTTCTCTGTATTATGCATATAATCAAAATTCTTAAGGTGTCCATTCTAAGCTCTCTCTTTAGGTACTTTCTGCTACAAACTTGTAGAGCTTGCCCCTTAGATTCCTTTTTTACATTGCTTCACTTCTAGAACAATGACAACCATTGAAGGTATCAGAAAAGGTACTACCCAAAAGTGGATACTACTCAAAAAAAAGGTCTCTGATTATGTAGCATATCACTAATTTATCTCTTCTTTTTGACCTTTTTTCCTACATTGACTTGGAAATCTTCCCCTTAGTTCATGCTTTCTCACTCCTCCAGGTACTAGTGCTGCCTACTGGTTCTAGCCCCGCTCTTCCCTCTTAAGACAAGTAGAATTTTCAAGCACTAAATCTGCCAGGCCACATCCAATGTAAGTCCTCATCTCTTTTGACTGGCCATCTCTCTTATCTATAAGAGCCCTCATCAATGGAACCTTCTCTCAACTACAAAATAAGGTTTCTTTCCATTCCCAGTCTTTTAATTTTTAAAAAAATCTTTTAATCTTAACCTTCTCTTAACTCACTCAACTCTAAGTTTTCTTTGTATTAGACCAGAGACATTATCTTCCCTTCTTTGATAGCTCTTGATTTTGAAGACAGGAGGAAATGAGGTTAAAGAAAGGGGCTTAAAGATTGGGTTTGTTTGGGGAGGAGAACCCACTAAACCTCTGACTCAGGGAGTTCAGAAAGCCTTAAACTGATATCTTATTGTCTGATCTTGCTATCTCTTTTACTTTATTTTTTTCCTTAAGGATATGATTTCTCTCTCATCACATTCAATTTGGATCAATGTATATATAATTTGGAAACAATGTAAAGACTGGCAAATTGCCTTCTGTGGGGGGTGGGGAAGGGAGGTAAGATTAGGGGAAAAATTGTAAAACTCAAAATAAATAAAATCTTAAAAAAAAAGAAAGACTTAAACTTTAATTCACAGGTTATTTTAAAGTTCATTGGTTATTACAGAAAGTTCTTAGGTACTACAGAAAGTTCATAGGTTAAAGTTCTTTGGAGAAGCAGCAAAGATAGTGAATTATTTAAAGCATAGGCTTATTAGCAGAAGTTGAGGTTAAAAAGACTAAGCTTAAGAAGGAAAAGAAGGGGTGGCTAGGTGGCGCAGTAGATAGAGCATTGGCCCTGGAGTCAGGAGTACCTGGGTTCAAATCCAGTCTCACACACTTAATAATTACCTAGCTGTGTGGCCTTGGGCAAACCACTTAAGCCCATTGCCTTGCAAAAACCTAAAAAAAAAAAAAAAAAAAAAAAAAAAAAAAAAAAAAAAAAAAGGAGGTGAAGAAGGAAAAAAAGGAAAGAAAAGCTTAGATCAACTAGTGGCATGGAGCTGGGGCCATATTGGCAATTACAAGTTGGGAAAGGAATGGTCACGTTCAAAAGGAAAAGAGAAGAGAGAAGAGACTTAGATAAGAGAGGAGGAAAAAGGGCTGGCAGGGAAACCAGGAGAGAAAAAAGAAAGGAGAGACTTAGATCCTTATGGATCCAGCTACACAGACCTGGGACCAAATTGTCCAGTAGCATGATCCATACCATATAGATCTAGCATAGAAAGAGGAAGCAGAATTCCCTGCGAATCCAGAGGAGAAAGAGTGAGTTCTGCTGGGTGGAAATCCTCGCAAGCACCTTTCTGGTGGGCAGGACAAGGGGGGGGGGGGGTTCTTGACTTTCATAAACAAAGACTATCAAAATAATATCACTGTTTGGAACAAATTTTAATGTGTCATACTATAACTGATCAGACCAATACCAGATCAGAATGCTCTACTACTCAGAATGCTCTTAATAGATAAAAAGAGATGAAGACTTACATTGGATGTGGCCTGGCAGATTTAGTGTTTAAAAAATCTACTTGCCCTAAGAGGCAGGAGGGGGGCTAGAACCAGTAGGCACAAATAGTCCATGTGAACATCTGAGATACTTATTCTAAACTTACATATGCATGTTTCCTTTGAACTGCTTCAATTCTACCTTCCTCATAGAACTTCGCACCCTTACTGATGAGGGCATGTCATGTTGAGTGATCCTCAACTGTGCCAGTTTCTCCCATGCTGTGCAATCAATTGTAAAGTTCTTAAGAGAGACCTTCAGAGTATCGCATTGTCACTTCTTTTGATCCCCGTGTGAGCACTTGCCTCATCTGAGTTCTCCGCAAAATAGTCCTTTTGGCAAGTGAACTTCTGGCATTCTAACACCATGATCAGCCCATGGTATTTGCACTCTCTGTAGTAATGTTGAAATGCTAGGCAGTTGAGCTCAAGAAAGAGCAGCAGTGTCTGGTATCTTCTCCTACCAGGTGATCTTCAGAATCTTCTTAAAACAATTTAAATGGAAGTGATTAGGTTTCCCAACATGGTGCTAGTAGATTGTTCAGGTCTCATAGGCAATGAGGTCAGTAAAACAGCTCTTCAGTAGACCTTCAGTTTGGTAGTTAGCCTAATACCTCTTCTCTCCCACATTTCTTTCAGTCTTAACAAATACCGAGCTAGCTCTGGCAATGCTAGTATCAACCTCATTGTCAGGGTGTACCTCCCTGGAAAGGACACTGCCCAGGTAAGTGAATTTGTCCACAGTACTGAAAACTTCTACATTTCTTGTAATCTATGGTTCCACATATAGATAATATTGAGTGATCCTCAAGCTGATGGAGCACCTGTGTTTTCTTGATATTGTTAGACCAAAATTAGCACAAGCAGCAGAGATTCAATCCATACTTTGTTACAACTCAGCTTCAGAGGCTGCATTGAGTACATGATCATTTGCAAACAGAAGATCATGCACCAACACTCTCTTCACTTTGGTCTTGGGTTGTAGCCTTTTCAAGTTGAAGAATTTACCATCAGTATGGTAGTGACCTCGATGCTGTGTTCATCCTTAGTGATGGGGTTTGATAACATGACTAAAAACATCATGCTAAAAAAAGCATGGGAACAAGGACACATCCTTGTTTGACTCCATCGGTGAATGGAATTTCTCAAGAGCATCATCCACTATCCAGAACTTTGTGTATGCATGCCATCATGATTCGGGAGTACATGCCAGCATGTTCAATATTGATGAATTTCTCCAGGCAACCAAATTTTGACATAATTTTCCATAAACCCTTGTGACTGTTGTACACAGACCTCTGTTCTGTTCTGTTCCTGGCATTTTTCCTAGAGTTCTCAGGCCCCAAACACCATATTGATTGTTCTTTAACCCTTTCTTTAGCCACACTGGCTCTCAGAGGTAACCATTTTCCAAGTAAAGCCTATTGAAAAGGACTCCAGCAAGAATCTTACCAGCAATGACTAAAAGAGAAATACCCCTGTGATTGTCATAGGATAATCTATTCCCTTTAACTTTATAGGGATGGATAGGGTGGCTAGGTGGTGCAGTAGATAGAGCACCAGCCCTGGAGTCAGGAGTACCTGAGTACAAATCCGGCCTCAGACACTTAATAACTACCTAGCTGTGTGGCCTTGGGAAAGCCACTTAACCCATTTGCCTTGCAAAAAAATAAAGAGATGAACGATAGAGGCATCCTTGAATTCTTGGGGGATAACCTCTTCATGCCATATAACCTGGAAAATTTCAGTCAGCTTTTAGATGAGCTATGGACGCCCCCCTACCACCACCACCTTGTAGATCTCAGCTGGAATAGAATCAGTACCAGATGCTTTGTCACATGAAAGGTACCTCATGACATCCAAAACCTCTTCTTCGGTTGGAACTTCAGCTAGGGACTGATTGACTTTAACTTGAGGTAAACTGTCAGTGGCTTCTGCATTGATTGATGATGGTCTGTTAAGAACACTATGGAAGGGGCAGCTAGGTGGTGTAGTGGATAAAGCACTGGTCTTGGAGTCAGGAGTACCTGGGTTCAAATCGGATCTCAGACATTTAATAATTACCTGACTGCATGGCCTTGGGTAAGCCACTTAACCCCATTTGCCTTGCAAAAACCTAACCCCCCCCCCCCACCATGGAAGTGTGTAACCCATCTTTCTAGGATAATGTCCCCATCGTTAATCAATTTAGATCTATCAGCACTGAGTAGTTGAAATGCACCATAGGTCTTTGGTCCATCAATAGCCTTCAGGGCATCATAAAGGAACTTTGGTTTATTACTATCTGCATAAAACTGAATCTCATCTGCTTTTTTACTGAGCCACGCATCCTGCATCTCTCTAAGATTTGCTTGGACCTTACTTTTGATAGAATTAAATGATGCCTTCTTAGAAATGGATGAATTTTCTTGCTGGTAAAACTTGTGGAGTCCTTGTTTTTCATTTAGTAGCTTCCGTATCTCCTCATCATTTTCATTAAACCAGTCTTGTTGTTTGTGAGTGCAATGCTGTACATCAGATACCTGAAAGCCCCACTCCTTTTCTGCTTCACTGTTGCCAACTGTGTGTTGGCTCAGTTTTCCCTCCAAATTAGCAACAAACTGTTCCTGCTCAGAGAGATACTCTAATCTCTTAAAATTGATTATTTTGATATTCATTTTGCCTTGGGGCAGCCACTTTGGTTGAATGTGAATATTAGCTTTGAGAGAATACATCTGTGATCAGTCCAGCATTCTGCACCTCACATTGCCTTTGTCACTCTCATCCTGTTTGTCTATTCTCTTTACAATCACATAATCTATTAGCTGCCAATGTTTGCTACAAGAGTTCATCCAGGAAGTTTTATTGTGTTTAGGTAAACAGAAGACAGTGTTTGTGACAAGAAGGTCATGAGATTCACAAGTCTTAATTCTAGACCATTCTAACTCCATTCCTCCCAAGGACTCCCTGCCATGTCTGGTAATCTGAGTTTATTCTAGCATTAAAGTCACCCAGAATTATAAGCTTGTTCTCTTTTGGTACATTGATGATAAGGGCCTCCAGGTCTTCATAAAATTTTTCTTTAACTTCATCAGGGTTCGTCATGGTGGGAGCATAGACACCAATGATGGTGACATGATGCTTTCCTTGGAAGTGACAATCTCATTGTTTTGAGCCTACCATTCATTCCTTTTGCTGGGCATTCAACAATGTTGACTAGAGTAGTTTTAATTACAAAACCAACCTCAGCTTCACAGTGCTCCCCTTCACTATGTCCACTCCAAAAAAAAAAAAAAATACAGCTCTGGCTTCAAATAAGTTGGCCTTCATTTGCCAGCCTTGTTTCACTCAGAGCTGCTATTTGGATATGATACCTACTGAGCTCTCTTGAAAGAAGAGCTATTTTTCTGTGAGCATGTTCTATGCACCAATGGTGAGTGGAACCTTCTAAGAAGTTTTTTAGATTTTTTTGTGTGACTCAATTACACTATGGGATCCCCACTTCCCACTGTAATCAGGCAAGGATTGGGTAAGCAGATAATTTTTAGGGCACCTCTTCTAGTCCCTTCTTCACATCAGGAGGTAAGCAGTGTTGTTATTAAAAGGGCTATTCAGTCACCCAAGGGGATGATGAATCCCACTGCTGCTTTCAGTAGAGAAATGATCCTATGACCTTGGACTATCTGTGTGCAGGATTGTGCCTACAGCTCCCAGTGTATCAGTACCTGCTGCTTCATCACTTGTCTCTCACCACAGGACTTTGAGGAATGGTTATGGGTGATGTCTTTTGTTGCATGTGTAAATTGGTTTTAAGTGCAGTAGAGTTGCGCAAAGTCATCAGCCTCACTCTCTCTTCTAAAGTCATCTTGAACCAGTGGCAAGAGTCAAGACAACTGGTGATGGCTTTAGATGCAGTGGATGACCTTGGTGTTCTTGATGTGTAACTAGGTACTAAGCATTCCACAGCACCTGCTTTAGTTGCCTTCATGGATGTTGGAACTAATTGTTTTCTTCCACCCATTGCACCAATGGAAGATTTCATATGCTTGGGGTAGGCAATCCCCATAACTCACCGATGAGTTTGAGATTCTCTTGATTTAGTCAGTCTGCCAAAATTGTTCACTGGGGTGTGGTTGCTATGTAGGCTACAGCTTCTTAGAGCTACAGATGAGAGTTAGGTGGCTCAGGTGGACATCAAAGGTAGAAAGCAATCCTGAAAAGAGCTTGGCAGCCCTCACTCTTCTTGATTAGTTTTGATTGCTGGTAACTCCAAGTTTTCTCCAGAATGTATGTTACAGGGGTGATGCCCAAGGAATGACTAAGACAGCACTTGTTGTGCATGGGTGGCATACTACATGTTATGTTCTCCTACCCCAAAGGGCACGACCAAAAAGTAATGGAGAACAACCCCATAGAATAGAAAAGTTTCAAAAAGACTGAAATATTTTCTTTGTGCCTAGAGTCTCCCTGCTTCAATTTGACCCCTGGCACCTCACATCTCTATTTCCTTGTCCTCCTCTTCATGTATCCTCTCCTGTTTCCTTGTGTACATTTAGAAAGAAGTTTCTTACTGGTTCTGTTGTCAGTGCTGCTATTGCTGTCCTTACCTGCTACATGTATTCACCCCTCCTGCTTTTCTGATGTTTGAGGAATTTAAGAAGCACAGTCTCTCCAGTTCTGGTTTTCTTTCTATCATTGTCTCAAACTTTTTATCATTGTACATCCATGTTTTTTCCTGCTTCATTAAGCTCAGATTTGTAGGATAGGTCACCCTAGGCTGAATCCTGAGCTCCACTGTTCCACGAAACACATTATTCCATTCCTTCCTCTTCTTTCTAATGGGTATAGAATAGTCTTGAATTTTTTGAAATTTTTTTCCCTGATAGCTTGAAGAACTTGTTTCTGAATCAAATCATTAAATTTAACCATCATGAGTCTTAGAGATCACGGCCTTGGGTTTTTTCCTGGAGGCTATCTATGAATTCTTTCAATTGACATTTCATTTTCTATGCTTAGAAGTTCTGGGCAGTTCTCTTCTATTATTTCCCTCATTAAGGTGTTGAAGTGTATCCTATAGTGTTACTCTGTACATTTTGACTTCTAGTTTAGTATGCTTTGTTTACACAAATTTATTGTTATTTAATGTTACTGTTTTTGCTTTTATTCTTTTAGGCTATCCATCACTTCTGTATACTTGCATTTCTAATATATTATTCTCTATTGAAGCTTGAATTCAAGTTTTTCCTATCTGCCCATTATTTTGTGCAGGTCATAAGTTCTGATCACAAAATTTCATTTGTCTTTTGATTTACTCTGGAAGATCATGTTATGATCCCATGTTCTTCTCACATCTCAGAGGATCCTCTATTTCATAAAGAATTAGACCATTTCCCCTTGTTTTGCAGTATTTATTCATAGATTCATAAAATAATTTAGTATATCTAGAGATCTGAAGGCCATATTTTCCTTTAGTTGTTATTTTTCCCTTATGCCAAATGTCCTCCCCATCCCCAGCTGCTAGTGCTTTCACTCCAAAACTTCTTGACATTTTTAATATGTGTACATATGTTCTCCCCTAATAGAAGTCAGTTCCTTGAGGAAAGGAACTATTTCATTTTTGCCTTAGTATCCCCAATGATTAACACATTATAGATGCCTCATAAATGATTATTGAGGGGGCGGCTAGGTGGCACAGTGAGTAGAGCACTGGCCTCGGAGTCAAGAGTACTTGGGTTTAATTCTGACCTCAGACACTTAATTACCTAGCTGTGTGGCCTTGGGCAAGCCACTTAACCCCATTGCCTTGAAAAATCTAAAAAAAAATGATAATTGATTATTGATTGATCTCTTAGATATTCACTCATCAATGTCATATCTAAACTTGTTATTTTTCCTAAAAAAAATATTGCTCCTGATTTCTCTATTGCTGCCTCTCTGAACCAGAGGTAATCTAGGTGAGTCTAGATATTCAAATTTGTGATTAGAATAAAATAGACAGTATTAAAAGAAAACTTCTGTTGCCTCAATGATGAAACAAATTCAGAGATAGAAAAAATTAAAAGAAATTTATTATTATACTCAAGGGAAGAAGTATGTTGAATTGAACTAGATGGATAATTTCACACGCGCAAATATACCTCATGTTGCTTTACAGGTAACTTTCATAATAAATACAAGTGCTTGTTTCCAAAAGGGGATGGGTTATTGAGTCTTGGCTCCCCCTTCATTGCATCAAGATTAGAGATGGGGAGGATTTGATGACTAGCAGTAAGTACAAAGGACAAGGGGATGGGCTTACAGTTCATCCTGTCTCCCAACAAATTAGTTGAACACATACCCAGAAGACAAGCAAGACTGGAAACAATGGGGTCACTTGGCCTCAGTCAGCATAAATTTCAATAAAGGGGAAGGAGAAGAAGGAATTAGTGATTTTATCATGATTATTATGTGCCTATATGATACTAAACACTTTTTACAAATATTATCTCATTTAATCTTTGCAATTCTAGGAGGTAGGTGCTATCATCTCCATTTTACATCTGAAGAAACTGAAAAGTGACTTAACCTAGGTCATTCAGTTAGTAAGTATCTGAAGCTAGATTTGAACTCAGGTTTTCTTGATTCCAGGCCCATTGCTTTATCCATTGTATTGGCAGTTGCTTCTAGTGGAATATTTGTAAATGGGATTTATGGTGTGTTCAGAGAGGACTAGTAGTTCTGGTTTGAAATCTTGCTGAGCCCTTTTCAGGGCAGCTCATCTACCTATGGTTCTACAAATTTGTAGCATGTATAGTAGCTACACTCAAGTAAAACTGTCTTGGCAGATGACTTTTTTCTTTTTCTTTTTGTTTTTGCAAGACAATGGGGTTAAGTGACTTGCCCAAGGCCACACAGCTGGGTAATTATTAAGTGTCCGAAGGCAGATTTGAACTCAGGTCCTCCTGACTCTAGGGCCGGTGCTCTATCCACTGTGCCACCTAGCTGCCCCTATCTTGGCAGGTGAGCTAAACTCTGGGCATCAAAACTGGTGAGTTAGGCAAATGTCTACCTCAAGCATGTGAAGACGTCCTCCAATGGACTGGGCATATGAGAACAATTTGTCCAATCAGCCACGAAGACTGAAACAGGAACTGTGGAGCACTTAGAGTTTGGTCAGATATTGAAAATGCAAGATCATCCACTGCATCCTTAGCCATTGCCTTTTGTCGTGACTTTTGCCCTGCTACCATGACTTTTTTCATAGTTAGGTTTTTAATATTAACTTTCTTTTTTTTTAATTTTTATTTTTTAAATTTATTTATTTATTCTTATTTTGTACAAATAATGCTTTTTTTATACATTACTAAAATATTCTTGTTTAAGAATAAACATAATACCCCCACCTCCCCCCAAGAAAATATAGACCTGCATAAGCGATAAAGTAGAGAGAAAAATATTAAAATTAAAAAATATTAATAATATTAATTGTAGGTATGGCCAGGTGGTGCAGTGGACAGAGCACCGGCCCTGGAGCCAGGAGCACCCAAGCCCAAATCTGGCCCCAGACACCCAACCCAGCTGTATGACCCCATGCAAGCCACCCCAACCCCATTGCCCTACAAAAACCAAATTAAAAAAAAGACCCAAAATAAAATAAAATAGTAATAATAATAGTAGGGGTGGCTGGGTAGCAGACAGATCACTGGCCCTTGAGCCAGGAGCACCCAGGTCCAAATCCGGCCTCAGACACCCAACAATCACCCAGCTGTGCAGCCCCAGGCAGGCCACCCAGCCCCATTTGCCCTGTAACACCCCCCCCCCCAGGAAATAATAATAATAAAAAATGTGCTTCAGTCTGTGTTCTAACACCACCAGCTCTGTTGTGGGTAGATCACATTCTTTAGGATAAGTCCATCACAAAAGTTACTTCCATATTTTTCCACCGTTGCCACTGCTGATCGCAACTCCCTCCATTCATACCTCTCTACTACCATGACCTATATTTTCTCTCTCCTTTCACTCTGTCTGTCCTGTAGGGTAGTTGAGTGGCACAGAATACAGATCCCCAGCCCTGGGGCCAAGAGGGCCCAAACCCACATACCACCCCTTACCCAGCATCCACCCAGCCCTATGGTCCTGGACAGGCCATCCAATCACAGCCCCTTGCAAGAAGTAAAAAAGAAAATGTGTTATATCTGATCACTCTCCCCACTTGGTCCATCCTCTCCTCCATCACTCACATACCCCACCTTCCCCCTGTCCCCCTTCTCTCCTTCTTACTACAGATGTCTATACCCCATTGAGTACACACACACACACACACATACATACACTGTTTCTTCTCCTAACCACCTCTGATGTGGGCAAAGATTCCCTAATTCCCCCTCGCCTTCCCCCCTTCTATATCATTGCAGTAGCTCATTGTAATAAAGAAAAATCTTATTATATGAAATATCTTGGCCTATTCCCCCTCTCCTTTTTCTTTCTCCCATTACATTTCCCTTTTATCTATTGACTCCATTTTTATACCACAATATATCTTCAAATTCAGTTTTTTCCTGTGCTTCATCTATAAAAGCTACTTCTACCTGCTCTATTAACTGAGAAGGTTCATATGAGTATTTTCAGTGTCATTTTTCTATACAGGAATACATGCATTTCATCATCATTAAGTCTTCATATTTTCCTCCTCTTCTCCTCCAACCTCTATGCTTCACCTGAGTCCTGTATTTGAAGATCAAACCTTCTGTTCAGCTCTGGCCATTCCAACAGGAACATTTGAGATTCCCCTGGTTCATTGAAAGTCCATCTTTTTCCCTGGAAGAGGACATTCAGTTTTGCTGGGTAGTTGATTCTCAGTTGCATTCTAACCTCTTTTGCCTTCTGGTGTATTATATTCTAAGCCCCATGAGCTTTTAATGTAGTTGCTGCTAAGTCCTGTGTGATCTTGACTGCAGTGCCATGATATTCAAGTTGTGTCCTTCTGGCTGCTTGTAATATTTTCTCTTTGACTTGGGAGTTCTGAAACTTGGCTATAATATTCCTGGGGGTTGGGTTTTTTTTGGGGATCTCTTTCTCAGGGAGATGGGTGGATTCTCTCCATTTCTATTTTGCCCTCTGCTTCTAGGATATCAGGGAAATTTTCCTGTAATAATTCTTTGAAAATGATGTCAAGGCTCTTTTCCTGGTCATGACTTTCAGGTATTCCAATAATTTTTAAATTATCTTTCCTAAATCTGTTTTCCATATCAGTTGTTTTTTTTCAATGAGATGTTTCACATTTTCTTCTAATTTTTCATTCTTTGGGTTTTGAAGTATTGAGTCCTGATTTCTCATAAATCTCAGCAATCTCCCTGAGTTCTGTTCTTTGTCTGAAGGATTTGTTTTCCTCAGAGAGCTTTCTTAACTCCTTTTCCATCTGGCCAGTTCTGCTTTTTAAAGCATTCTTCTCCTCAATAACTTTTTGAGTTGTTTTATCCATTTGACCTATGCTGGTTTTTAACATGTTATTTTCTTCAGCATTTTTTTGGATCTCCTTGACTAAGCTGCTGACTTCATTTTCATGTTTTTCCTGCATCTCTCTCATTTCTTTTCCCAATTTTTTCTCTATCTCCCTCACTTGATTTTCAAAGTCTTTTTTTGAGCTCTGTCATGGCCTGAGCACAATTTCTGTTTTTCTTAGAGTCTTTAGATGCAGGAGCTTGTACCTCCTCATCTTCAGATTGAGTGTTTTGATCCTTCTTGGGCTCACAGGCAAAGTATTTCACAATGGTGTTCCTCTTTTTTCTCTGCTTACTCATTTTCCCAGCCTGAGCCTGGTTTGGGGGGTACTTCCTGAGCTTTTAGGACACTCCCACAAGGGTTTCAGTGTATGAGGCTTTGTCCTCCCTCTCTCCTGGTCTGTGAATGACCATAAGCACCCCCACTCTGCCAAGGGGCTGAGGTGGGGGGGGCCCTGCTGTTCTATGGGGGGGCCTAGACTGTGATCAGGATCTGAATGTGGTCAGAACCCCAGAGTCCTGTTCCAGGGGCAGAGGACAGAGCTTGGCAGTCTCTCTCTGCTCCCTCCCTAGGCTCAATGGGCTCATGCCCTGGGGGCTCCTGCTTACTGGCTCCACCTGCTTCTGTTCCTGGATCTGGGTTGCTGTGGCCACACTACTCGCTGTGTGCCCTGAAGGCTGGGCTTCACGTGCTCATTCTAGCAGAGGTCCGCCCCCTTCCTCCAAGTTGTGCCTGGTGTTCCCTGGGGTGCAGGTCAGGAAACTGCCCCTGCTGCTGTGATCCCCAGCTCCCAGTGCCCTGGGGCTGCCTCCAGGAGGCTGAAGTTCCTTTGCTCTGATGGGTCACCCCTCTGGTGGGCCACCCCTCCCAACCCATGAAGCCAAGCCTTTCTGCTCTTTTCCAGGTTACTTTGGGTTGCAGAATTGCCTCACTGGATCCCTCTGTGGATTCTGTCTCTCAAAAATGTAGTTAGTATCCTTGGTTTATAAGTTTACTCCAGAGCAACTGAGAGAAGGTCCTCTCCTGTCGCCTCTTGGCCCTGCCCCCCTCCTTATATGACTTTTGAAAAGAGAGTTAGGAGAGATCACCAACAACAGCTTTAAGGGGCAGTGAGAGAAATCTGCTACACCAGAATGAGTATGGAGTGAGGAGCACTGGCCACAGAATCTGCAGCGAGCATCTGGAGAAAGTAGCCTGCACCCCCAGAGATGGTAAGGGGTCAGGGAAGACTACAGAGATTTCTCTGCTCTCCCTCAGGATAGGACTGAGCTGCTAGCCTACATTCAGATCTAGGTTGCAGTTTGGGCTTCCATGCTAAGTAGCCAAGCTGGATCCCTCCTTATAGCTCCAGGGCAAAGGGAAGTATGGGGGGGGGGCATCTACATATCAAAGCACAGGCAAGAGAGCATAAGACTTTGGAGGAATAAAAGTCCCAGTGGGATGTCCTGCCCCCCCCCAAAAAAAACCCCAAAGCCTTGGAAGTGCGGTCTTGTGCTGAGGAAACAACAGAAAAAGAAGATTCCAACCAGAGAGAATTACTTTAGTCCCATGGAAGATCAAAACACATACTCAGATGATGACAAAATCGAAGCTTCTGTATCCAAAGCCTCTAAGAGTAATAGAAAATGGGCTCAAGGTATGGATAAGCTCAGAAAAGACTTTGAATAGCAATTAAGGGAGGTGGAGAAAAAATTGGGAGGAGAAATGAGAGCGATGCAGAAAAATCATGAAAACCAAATCAGCAGCCTAGTGAAAGAAATATAAAAAAAATACTGAAGAAAATAATATGTTAAAAAACAATTTAGGAAAAAAATGAAAAAACTATCCCAAAAGGCAAATGAGGAGAAGAATGCCTAAAAAGCACAATTGGTCAGCTGGAAAAGTAGAGAAAAAAGCTCTCTGAAGAAAATAACTCCTTCAAATGCAGAATTGAACTAAAGGAAGCTGATGACTTTGCAACAAATCAGGAAGAAATAAAACTCTTCCAAAAAAGCCAAAAATTAGAAGAAAATGTGAAATATCTCATTGGAAAAACAACCGACCCTGAAAACAGTTCCAGAAGAAATAATTAAAAAATTATCAGGCTATCTGAAAGCCCCGATCAGGAAGAGTCTAGACTTCATTTTTCAAGAAATAATACAGCAAAATTGCCCTGAGATTCTAGAAGCAGAGGGTAAAATAGAAATCAAGAGAATTCATCAGTCACCTCCTGCAAGAGATGCCAAAAGGCAAACTTCCAGGAATATTATAGCCAAATTCCAAAACTCCCAAATCAAAGAGAAAATTCTAAAAGCTGCCAGAAACAAACAATTCAACTACTGGGTCTCCATAGTCAGGATTACACAGGATCTGGTAGCATCTACATTAAGGGTTCATAGGGCTTGGAATATGATATTCCAGAAGGCCAAAGATCTGGGTTTACAACCTAGAATCAAGTACCAACAAAACTGAACATCCTCTTTCAGGGGTAAAGATGGACTTTCAATGAAACAGGGGACTTTAAAACTTTCCTATTGAAACAACCGGAGCTGAACAGAAAGTTTGATCTCCAACCATAGAGGGAGTAGAAGAGAAGGACTAACTATGAGGAACTTAATGATATTGAACTGTTTGTATTCCTGCATGGGAAGAAGATACTGATAACTCATATGAACTTTCTCATTTATAAGAGCTGTTAGAAGGAACATATATAAACAGGATATAGGAAGGAAAGGAATATAATGGTATAATACAGTAAAAAGAAGGAGTCAGTAGGTAATAAAGGAAAGTACTGGGAAGAAGGGAAAGAAGATGAATAAAAAGCTAAGAAATTTCACATAAGAGTCAAGAAAAAGCTTTTTCAATGGAGTAGAAAGGGGGGGAGGCAAGGGGGAATGAGTGAGCATTCATTTTCATCAGAAATGACTCAGAGAGGAAATAACATACACACTTAATAGGCATAGAAATCTATCTTACCCTAGAGAAAAATGAGAAGAAAGGGATGGGATAAGGGGGAATGGGGTGGGGAGGGAAGGGGGAATAGATGATAGAAGAGAGGGACAATCAAGGGAGAGGGTACTCAGATACAACACAGTTTTGAACAGAGCCAGGATGAAAGGAGAGAGAGAATAGAATAAATGAGAGTGGGGAGAAATAGAGTGGAGGTACAGCTAGTAATAGCAAATGAGGGGAAAATATTGAAGCAACTTCTCTGGTGGACTTATGATAAAGAAAGCAACTCACCCCAGAGACAAAGCCATTGGAATTGGAATTTGAACACAGACTGAAGTACATTTTTGTTTTCTCTCTCTCTCTCTCTCTCTCTCTCTCTCTCTCTCTATTCTTGAGGTTTCTCATCTTCTTGGGGGGGGTTATGTTTACTCTTATAGCACATTCAGTTTCGATCAATGTATGGCATGGAAACAATGTAAAGAGTATCAGACAGCCTTCTGTGGGGGGGGGGAGGGAAGGGAGGATGGGGGAAAATTGTAAAATTCAAAAACCTTACAAAAAATAATGGGCAGATACTACTATTGTATATAATTGGAAAAACAAATAAAATTTAATTCAAAAAAGAGAAAAAAAAGATAGAAAAGAGGGTTGGGCTGATGACTTTTATGTAACTGCCTCATTTAAATCCAATTCACACACAAATCAAAACATCACTCGGAATGCTATTGATACTCTTTTAAAAAGTATGAACAATAGCACATAGACTATTTAACATTTAGTAAAAGGAAATATACTGAAAAATATTATGGAAAAAGATATTCAGCAAGCATACAGCACTAATTCAATTGGGCTTAGCTCCTTGTCTCCCTATTTTCCACATTGGATCATACTTCATGAAAACTGTATGTTAAGCACTCAATTCTTGACCTTTTGTACTTAGGGAACCAGGAAGATACATCTTAGTTCCTCTGGGCCAATTAAGTCTTGGGAATGATTTTTTTTTTGCCTTTTAGGAAAAATTAGCCTAGTCTCCAAGGCTGGGACTTTAGTAGATGTTTCTTCTAACATATTACCAATAGCACTACCATTTATCTAGCCATCCATGTCCCAGATTTTAGTGTTATCTAAGATTCTTCAATCTGTCTCCCCTTTTTAATATCTATTCATTTTCTAAGTCCTCTTGATTGTATTTCCAATGACTTTCATATATGCCCCTTCACTTCTCTCAAATCTATTCTTCACATAACTGCCAAAATAATCTTTCTAAAACACTCATTCCTTGGCTAAAAAACCTTTAATGGTTTCCTGTTGCTTTTAGGATAATAAAATTTTTAAATTTGTCATTTAAGGCTCTCTACATTCTGGATCCAGATTACCCTTCCAAACTTATTCCATATTATTCTCCTTTACCCACTCTACATTCTAGCCAAATAGACTTCTAGTTCTTTCTGAACTTAATACACTGTTTCCTAACTCTGAGGCCATCTCCTACTTTCTAAGAATAACAAATTATCTCCATGCCTAGGATACTTGACATATTATTACCCAAACTCTGCATGTCATCTCTTACCTTCCAGTATTCACAATAGTTGTTTTATTCCCTAGGATGCACTTTCTGCTCATCTTCACCTTCCAAATTCTTTATCTTCCTTCACCTAATCAATCAACAAGGATTCATTAAGTACCAACTATATCCCAGGCTCTACATGCAATCTCTACATGCAAGAAGCCTATGTTCAACTAGGGCAACAACAATGCATATGATACACACCAAGTAAACAAAAAGTTCATAAAAGTATTTGGAATTGAGGGTACTTGCAGTCGAGAAGCAAGTAAGGATAAGCAAAGACTTTATCTAAAAAATGATGCCTACACTCCATCTTAAAGGAATAGAGGGACTCTCAGACTGAGGTAAGGAGGGAGCACATTCTAGATATGAGGGATGGTCAGTGCAAAAAAAAAGACAAGATGGGAAATGGGGAGTTCTCTTTAACTAACAGAGAATAACATCAATTTTGCTGGATTCCAGTCTGTGGATAAAGTTGGTACCACATTGTAAAGAGTTTTAAAAGCTAATTATTTTTACTAATTCTGTTAGGTACAGTTTGTATTTTAATACTAATTTAATACTAATAAGACAGTAATAAAATTATCACTTGTTTCCCTTTCTGAACTTGTTTTTGTTTTCTGTGTATTTTTTCAGTGTTTTATTGATTTTTTCCTCTTTTCTGCTTCTCTGTTACTACTACTACTACTACCCACTAACTCACCTCTATGTCCCCACCCAAATATTCAGACAGTAAAAACATTGACCATGTCACTTCAGTCAGTAAACAAACATTTATTAAACCCCTTCTATGTACCAGGTAATGTGTTAAGCACTAGAAACCTAGGTTCTCACAATCTAATGAAAAAAACAACAAGCAAACATATATACACAAAAAAGTTATATACAGGATAAATAAGAAATAAGAGAGGGAAAGGCTGCTGGCTAAGTCTTCCTGTAGAAGATGGTTTGGTTTTTTTAAAAATTTATTTACTTTGTATTTTGCAATTTTTCCCCTAATCTAGCTTCCCTCCCTGCATTCCTCACAGAAGGCAGTCTGTTGGTCTTTACTTTGTTTACATGGTATACATTGATCTAAGTTGAATGTGGTAAGAGAGAAATCATAAGAAGATAGTATTTTAATTGGGATTTAAAGGAAGCCAAAATGGTCAGTAATCAGAGGGGAGGAGGTAGAAAGAACACTCCAGGTACAGAGGACAGACAGAGAAAATGCCTGCCCAGAGTATGCTATCTTTTGTTTAAGGAATGGTCTGGAGATCAATCACTGATAGAAAGATGATTGGAAAGAGAGGAGGGATAGGTTATGAAATGTAAAACAGAGTATATTTATATTTGATCCTGGAGGCAATCTAAAACTACTGGAGTTTCTTGAGTAAGGGGAGGAGGGGCTGTGGCATGGTCAAACTTGAGCTTTAGGAAAATCGATTTGGTGGTTAAATGCATCATTAGAGTAGGGAGAGACTTGAGTAAGGTTGACTCACCAGGAGGCTACTGCACTAATCCTTAGAGGTACCAGTATTGGAGCTCTTCTCTTCTCTCCAGGGGTATATTCAAGTAACATTGTAAAGCTTTGGCAACAGATTGAGTATGGAAGAGTGAGAGGCACTGGCAACTTCTACTTTAAAACACAGGAGACCTTGAAATATCACATCCTATAAGGCTTACAACCAAAAATAACTTACAGCTATGTAAAGCTTACAGGGAAAGAAAAATGTTTAATAGGAGTCTTTCAAACATCCTTAGTAAGAACCCCAGAGCTCAATAGGAACTCTGAAATATAAAAACAAGAATCCAGAGAAAAACTAAAAAGGTAAATTTATTTGAGCAACCAGGAGGAGCTATGTATAATATAGAGCTAACATTCAAATAGGGGAAGATCATAAGTCCTTTTGGAATCTTAATGTCTTCAAAAAATCCTGAGGTTAAATTTTTTAAGAACTAAGGGGGATTGAGGAGCGGCTAGGTGGCGTAATGGATAAAGCACCAGCCCTGCAGTCAGGAGTACCTGGGTTCAAATCCGGTCTCAGACACTTAATAATTACCTAGCTGTGTGGCCTTGGACAAGCCACTTAACCCCGTTTGCCTTGCAAAAACCTAAAAAAAAAAATTAAGGAGATTGATTCTGTTCTGAGCATTTGAAGAGGGGAAAGAGAAGGGAGGGTAAAAGGAAGGACATATTTAGAGAAGAAGAAGAAATAGATGAAACTTGCCATTTCTCATAATTGGGACATGTGCTAATAAGAATATACAAACAGGGAGGAAGGGAGGAAGGACAGCAGGTAAACATTATTCAACTGAAGCTGACAGAAGATAGTTGAACACATACACAGTTTGGTATAGAATTTCATCAAGCTCAAGAGGACATCAGGTAGAGATGGCAGAGCTTCAATTAAGAGGGAGGATAAAACTAAGGAATCACAAGAAAGCAAACTTCTTTTCTTCCTGATGGAGGGATTAAAGGGGGGGGAATAAAAGAACTAGAGTCTAAGGGAATTTCTTAGACACTCTTAGACAGTTGAGGAATGGCTCAACAAATTGTGGCACATGAATGAAATAGAATATTATTGTACTGTAAGAAATGATAAAAAAGATTTCAGAGAATTTTTGGTATCATGATTAAAGCAGAGTGAGGATGCAAAATGATGAGAACAATTTATACATTATGTTGTAAAGGAAAGCTACTTTGAACATGCAGTAGCCTAGTTCATCTGCAGATTATTGATGTTTAAGCATATTACCCATTTCCTGACAGAGAAGTAATAGACACAAAGTGCAGAGATATGGTCTCTGCTCTATGATTATTTTTCGAAAGGACTTTTCTCCCCTTTTTTTCTTTTGATAAATTGGTCAGGAGGAGTTAACTGATAATGGTTCCAAAAATAAAGTGGGGGAAGGGCAGGTGTTCTGACATTTTTTAAGTGCAGAGAAAAGAATAGAAAGACGTTCAGAAGGAAGCATGGATAATGATGTCAGGAGATGGCTGTCAGAGGACATTTGACCAGCTTTAACCATGTTGTACTGTATTTTATTTCTTGTAAGGGGTTCTATGTACATAGCAGGTCTGCAATAAATGTTTTTTATATGGATTATTCAAAAAAAAGAAGGAAGCATGGACAGGCAGTATAGTTGTGAAACCAGCATGAATTTATTATGTGCTTTTTAAAAAGGAAACAGTTTAAAATGAAAATTCATGATATCTTATAGAATATTATTTTTAAAAATTCTGCTGAATGTTAGAAATGCCCCTTTTTCTATGTTTAAATTCAGAATAATAATAATAAAAAAAGAAATACTAACCATCCTTGAAACTGGTTCTGTTACTCTGCAGCTTCTCCTGATTCTTCAGTTGGAAATGGTCTTTTCTTCCTTGAACTTTTCCAGCAAACATCTGTAATTTTCTTGGGATGGAATAGGGTTGAACTTGTGATTTCACTGTTAAAAGAAATGAGAAACTCCTTACCAAAGTGGGTAGCACCTTCTCTGCAAGTATTTGAGAGTTGCCTGGGAAGCACTGAAAAAATCAAGTGATTGCTCTGGATCATAAAAGCAATATGTATCAAAGTCAGGACTTGAACCCAAGCATTTGTGATTGAAAGCCCAGCTCTCTATTCAATATAGCATGGTGCCTTTTCTTTTTTATATGTCTATATTATTTTTAGCATAATTAATAGTTTATTTACAGATGTTTCATATTACCCTCACTAGATCTTAAATTCTATGAAGACAGGGATCATGTCTTAATAATCTCAGTATTCCTGCTGGTGCTATTATTTTGCATCTAGTAGGCACTAAATAGGAATTAAATGAAAGAGTATGGTCCAGAATGTCTCTTCTTACAACAACAGAAACCCACATGATAATAATGGGCTGAAATTAAAAAAGCAATTTTATATTACCAGGAATTAAGTTTCTATAATGTTCATTTAGCTTAATGTAAATCTTACCTATATATTCTACCCTGTTTAAAAATTTTTTTTAAGGCAATAGGGTTAAGTGACTTGACCAAGGTCATGCAGCTAGGCAATTAGTAAGTGTCTGAGGCAGGATTTGAACTCAAGTCCTCCCAACTACAGGGCTGGTGCTCTATCTACTGTGCCACCTAGCTGCCCCTAACCTACCTTTTCAAAAAAAAAAAAACTATTACTAAGGAACTCACAAGAAATTTCACTATTTCTCTGGAATATGATTTTTATGATTAAAGAAATACCTTCTCTGTAAGCCAAGAGCATACATTCTGGTCAATTCCTCCCATTTTCTGTCAAGAAAGGCATGAAATAACTCCCAAGAAATATGTGAACACTATTTTATTTAAATCTATTTACGTGCAGAAATAAAGACTGTCTCTTTTGTGTTTCCATATAGTATATAGCAACTAACTTCAAAGTAATTTTATAAGATCCTGGTTTAGCCCTTCTACTGAGATGGTTTTACCAGGGATAACACTTCTTGGAGCCACAGATGAGAGTTGAGTGGTAGGGGAATACCAAAGTTGAATGAGCAAGTTGCCAAACCTGAGGTTCTTGTCTCCCTGAACACCTGGAGAAGCCTCAAACATATCAATAAGTTAGGGGGATGTCTACCTCAAACATGTGAAGACTTCCCCCAATGGAATGGGCAGATGAAGAACAATTTGTTCCAATGGACATCAAAGGGGTTGTGTAACTCTCTGCTTCATGTAAATCCAATATACACAAAAGTCAAGTGTCATTGGTTCCTTTGAAAGGAGGAAGCAACAACAGTATAGGCATAGGAACTGGATTGTTAGTTCATCAGTATTAAAAACTCCCAAGGGAAAAATTTCCATTGACCAATTATCTTTTCTATAACTTATCATGTTAGTAGTTTAGAGAACTGTGGGGTTAAGGGATCAAGTAAACATTTAAGCCACAGAGCCAAAATGACAACATGGAGGCAAGAATTCCCAGAAGTTCTCCCATACAATACTCCAAATGCCTTAAAATTAACCAAATTCCAAAGTGACAGAACCCACAGAAAGACTGAGTGAAACAATTTTCCGGCCCAAGATAACTTGGAACATCCACAGGATCTGTTCCAATGGGGTTGAAAAAAGATTGCAGTGCATCCCAGGCTGAGTTGCACCAGAGCAAATGAGCTCCAGCCTTCCAGGAACAGCCTGCAGGATCCCTGGGTCCCTAGGGTCACCTGGAACTGGGCAGCAGGAGCAGTTTCCAGACCTCTCAGCCCAGGGATCACCAAGGACAACTTGGAAGGTCAGTGGGAAAACTCTACTGCACCAGAGGGAGCATGGAACCTCAGTGCAGCCCTGCCCTGGGAACCAGAAGCCAGCCTGTGGAGCCATTCAGCAGCTGCTTCCAGAGCACTCAATCCATGGATAGCAAGGTGGTCAGGGGAGTCTATAGAGGTCTCTCCACCATCTCTAGGACAGAACTCTGTTATTCTGCCCATATTCAGATCCAGGTCACAGTCTGGGGCTCCATCCTACCATAGCAGAGCAGGGAATCCTCCTCACAGCTCAAGGGCAGAGGGGAGTGCCTGTGATCATCCACAAACCGGGGCCAGGAGAGGAGTCAGAGACCCATAAGACCTTAAAGAAATTAAGGGGAAATGAGCAAACAACAGATGAAAAAGAATCTGGACACTGACAGTTACTTTGATCCCATGGAGGATCAAAATACAAACTCAGAAGATAACAAGGTCAAAACCTCTGTATCTAAAGCCTCCAAGAAAAATAGGAATCTCAGGCTACGGAAGAGCTCAGAAAAGATTTTGAAAAATCGAATAAGGAGGGGTGGCTAGGTGGCATAGTGGATAAAGCACCAGCCCTGGAGTCAGGAGTACCTGGGTTCAAATCTCGTCTCAGACACTTAATAATTACCTAGCTGTGTGGCCTTGGGCAAGCCACTTAACCCTGTTTGCCTTGCAAAATCCTAAAAAAAAAAAAATCAAATAAGGGAGGGAGAGGAAAAATTGGGAAGAGAAATGAGATGCAGGAAAATCATGAAAACCAGCAGCTTGGTGAAGGGGATACCAAAAAATACCAAAGAATATAACCTGTTAAAAACTAGATTAGGTTAAATGGGAAAAGCAGTCCAAAAGGTCAATGAGAAGAATGCCTTAAAAAGAACAATTGACTAGATAGAAAAAGGAGATAAGAAAGTTCTCTGAAGAAAGTAATTCCTTCAAATATAGAATGGAGCTAAGGGAAGCTGATGACTTTATGTGAATCAAGAAACAATAAAGAAAACTAAAAGAATGAAAAACTAGAAGAAAATGTAATGTATCTCATCAGAAAAAAAATTAACCTGGAAAACAGATCCAGGAGGGCTAATTTAAAAATTATTGGGCTACTTGAAAGTCATGACCAGGAAAAGAGCTTAGACTTCATTTTTTAAAGAAATTCTCCAGGAAAATTGCCCTCATATCCTAAAAGCAGAGGATAAAATAGAAATTGAGGGAATCCACCAATCACCTCCTAAAAGAGATTCCCCAAATGAAAACTGCCAGGAATATTAGAGCCAAATTCCAGAACTCCTAAATCAGAGAAAATATTACAAGCAGTCAGAAAGAAACAATTCAAATATTATGGTGCTAGTCAGGATTACACACGATTTAGCAGTGTCTACATCAAGGGTTCATAGGGCTTGGAATATGATATTCTTGGTTTACAACTGAGAATCAACTACCCAGCAAAAGTGAACATTCTCTTTCAGGGGAAAAGATAGGCATTTAATGAAATAGGGGGTTTTCAAACTTTACTGCTGAGATGACCAGAGCTGAACAGAAAGTTTGATCGCCAAGTACAGGCCTCAGGTGATGGATGAGAAGGGATAATTATGAGGGATTTAATGCTGTTGGAACTGCTTGCATTCCTGCATGAGAAGATAATACTGATAACTCATATGAACCTTTTCATTTAATAGAACAGTTAGAAGGATCCTACACCAAGGAATAGGAGGGAAGTGAATATAAAGGTATATTATAAAGATGGAGTCAATGGGTGAAAAGGGAATGTACTGGGAAAGGAAGAGGAAAGGTAGAAATGGGCTAAGATATTTCACATAAAAGAGGCAAGAAAAAGCTTGTGCAATGAGTAGAGGGGGGGGGAGGTGAGGGGGAATGAGTAAGCCTTCATTCTCATTGGAAGTGACTCAGAGGAAATAATATATATACATATATATATATATATATATATATATATATATATATATATACTCAATAGGGTATAGAAATCTGTCTTACCCTAGAGGCAAAGGGTGAAAGGAGAGAGAGAGAGAGAGAGAGAGAGAGAGAAAGAGAATAGAATAAATGGGAGTGGGGAACAGAATGGAGGGAAGTTAGCAATAGCAACTGTATGGGAAAAAAAATTGAAGCAACTTCACTGATAGACATGATCACGAATTTGATCCATTCCAGAGACAGAGCTGGTAGTATCTGAACACAGACTGAAATACACTTTTCTTTTTCTCTCTCTCATTTTATTTTCCTTGAGGTTTCTCTATTTTTTTTGGGGGGGGGGATTATGTTTACTTTTACAGCAAGATTATTGTAGTAATGTGAAAATAAATTACATGAAAAACAAGATGTTTCGGACTGAAGACTACAATCCAGCAGCTCACTCCACAGCTACTGCTTACCTTTCAATTATCTTATAAGACTAATTTCAATTTTTTCTTATAGTTTCACCACGAGAAGACCTCTCAGTCCAGGGGTCACCAAGATCACTATGAGAGATCTCATTTGAAGAATTTATTTCTATTGTATTTACCTTCTAGAAAGCAGGATTTGGAGTTGGAGGACCAGCGTTAAAATTCTCTTACTTGAACGTTCTAGGGCAAATCAGTCTGTACAAGCAGAACCCCAATTTCCCTGTTCTGAATGAGGGGGGTTGTACTAGAAAGATGCTCTCAAAAGTCCCTTCCTGCACCTGCTGCTAGAATTGCAGGGTGGAAACAAGAAATCTCCTAATAAAGGAGACTGAACGTCGAAGGCGACACTCCGGGGACAGAAGCGACTGGAAGGATCCAGAAGCGATGAAACAAACGCAGTCTTTGCAGAAGAGCTGGGGAGGGAGGAATGCTGAGACAGTGACCGCTGTCTCCCTGTCCCCTGGAAATGAGGTAAGCCCCCAAAGCCCAAGCTCCAGCCACGAGGCTCCATCGTTCATTGTGCTCCGCCCCGGGGCACAGAAGAGGCGGCAGGCGCTTACCACGGGAACACACGTGCGGGCCTCGGAGGAGGGCGGCGGGGCGCGGGGCTGCGGGCCGGCCCGGGCAGGGCCCGCGGCGCCCGCTCGTTTCGGCAGGTTTCGCGGCGGCGGCGCTCCCCCGGGGCCTCGCTTGGCGACAGTGTCGGGCTCGTGGCCGTAAAGCGAGGGCGCGCTCCGCTCACGTGGGGAGGGGCGCCGCCGCGGCTCGGCTCGGCTGCCATGGCGGGCCCGGCGTGCGGCGGCGGCGGAGCCAAGGCCCTGGACCTCCTGCGCTCCTTGCCGCGGGTCAGCCTGGCCAACCTGAAGCCCAACCCCGGCTCCAAGAAACCGGTAAATGGCGGCAGACGGAGAGCCGCGCCGAGGCGTGCGCCCAGGTGGCGGGGAGAGGGGAGGGAGTGAGGGAGGGCCTGCCCTTCCCCGGCGGCCCTTCCCCGGCGGCCGCTGCCCTTCCCCGGCGGCCGCTGCCCTTCCCCGGCGGCCGCTGCCCCCGCTGCCTCCCGGGCCCCAGGACTGTGCAAGCCGTGACCCCCAGCCCGGGCCCCCTTGTACTCCGCAGCTCGCCCAGGGCCTGGCCGCGGCGCCAGCAGGAACGTTTGCGTTCCCGCCCACAATTGCCCCACGATGGGAACCGACCCGCGAGCCCCTTCTCCTGTCCTGGCGCTGGGCCGGGACTCGCGCTGCCGGCGACTCGGGCCGGCCCGGCCCAGGGACCCGCGCGGCCTGGCTTGGTTTCATTCACCCCAACTGCTTTGACAGTTTGATGCCAAAAAACCCCACCAAAACAACGCCGCCTGGCAGTTCGCATAAAGTATAAGTGACGAGGAATTTTTTAAAACAAAATAACGGAATTTGATGTAAAACAGCAGTATTCTTAAATACGAGTTTAGAAAAAATTCCAACTTAGAACAGAATAGGGTAGTCGGAGAAAGCTGTCGAGTTATTTCAATCGCGTATTGAAGCGTTTGTTTTGCTCTGTTATGACCCACGTTTGATTTTTCAGCCTGAAAATCTGTTTGATTTCTAGTTTTCAGCTCACATTCTGCCTTTTGCTTGTGAACGGGTCAAATTTAATAGCGTAATTGTAAAAGTTTAGCTGATTTTGGGTGGAGGAGGTGGAAGGAAATGACTGCAGATTTGCACCTCTGCATCTAAACAGTCATAGAAAATAAAGCAATAAACATGATAAAATACACATTTTAAAATCTGTATATTGACTGAATTGACACTTGATTTTCCAGGAAAGGCAAAGACGGGGTCGGAGAAGAGGTAGAAAATGTGGCAGAGGACATAAAGGAGAAAGGCAGAGAGGAACCAGGCCCCGATTAGGGTTTGAGGGAGGTCAAACTCCATTTTATCTTCGAATCCCAAAGTATGGATTTAATGATGGTCATAGGTAAGTTTTGCTTCAGCATGACGTAATCCAGAGTTATTTTCAGTTCCCTTAATGTTACAAAAAGATGGTAAACATCTACTGTTTCATGGACCAGCTTTTGTACTACAGTGAGACCTCCTTACTTTGACCTTCACTGATTGATTATTCAAAGCAGCCAAGTTTAAACAAAATCCTTTTTCTTTCTTAACTATCTAAGCTTGTTGTTCAGCTGTGTCCAACTCTTTGACCTCAAATGGAATTTTCTAAGCAGAGATACTGAAGTAATTGCCATTTCCTTCTCCAACTTGTTTTGCAAATGAGAAACTGAGGCAAACAGGATTAAGTGACTTGCCCAGGGTCCCACAGTTACTCAATGGTCTAAGCCTGAATAACCTTGGATACATGGTCAAGGATATGAAGAGAACATGACCATCAGATCACATCTAAGACTTTGTAGATAAGTCACTGGTAGAAACCTCCCAAAACACAACTTTTTAAAAAAAATTTAAGTTTTTAAAGATTTTATTTGAGTTTTGAGTTTTATAATTTTTCTCCCAATCTTATTTCCCTCCCCCCCACCCCCCACTCCCACGGAAAGCAGTCTGTCAGTCTTTATTTTGTTTCCAAGTTGTACATTGATCAAAATTGAGTTTGATAAGAGAGAAATCACATCTTTAAGGAAGAAACAAAAAGTCTTAGAGATAACAAGATCAGACAATAAGATGTCTGGTTTTTTTCCTAAATTAAAGGGAATATTCCTTGAAATTTGATCAAACTCGTTGTTGCACTGATGGAATGAGCAAGTCCATCAAGGTTGAACAACCACCCCATGTTGCTATTAGGGTGTACAATGTTTTTCTGGTTCTGCTCATCTCACTCAGCGTCAGTTCATACAGATCCCTCCAGGCTTCCCTGAATTCCCATTCCCTCCTGGTTTCTAATAGAACAGTAGTGTTCCATGACATACATATACCACAGTTTGCTAAGCCATTCCCCATTGAAGGACATATACTTGATTTCCATTCTTTACCACCACAAACAGGGTTGCTATGAGTATTTTTGTACAAGTGACATTTTTTACCCCTTTTCATCATCTCTTCAGGGTATGCATCAAAGGGTATGCTCATCCAAAACACAATTTATATATACAAAGAAATAACAAATGTTGGAAGCCAAAAAAAAGTGCAACTTTATTGGTAGTTAAATGGCACCATTATACATCAAGGACCCTGTGATTAACAGGTTTGGGTTTAATCTTTTAACACCTATAGCTGCCCCTAAAACAACTAAATCAGTCTGAAAATAGATGAAGGTATTGGAGTTGACAGTTGTTTGTTTTTTGGGGAGAGGGAAAAAGAAAAATAGGCAGGTAATGATTTCTAGTTAACTTACTACCTTAAAAAAATTTTTTTTTCTTCACCAAGATAACTTTGACTCAGTTTTCAAACCTCTTATTTTTTTTAGCTTTAGACGTCAGTACCATCCTTTGAGTCTCAATAAACTTCAGTACCTGATTGATTTAGGACGAGTAGATCCTACCCAACCTATTGATTTAACCCAGCTTGTGAATGGAAGAGGGGTGACAATTCAGCCACTTAAAAGGGATTATGGTGTACAGCTAGTGGAGGAGGTATGTATGAAATGTGTCTTTTATCTTGTTATAGAAGTCCCCTTCAACCCACGTTTGTTAAGGCCTACACATCCTGGAACTGAGGATGCAGAGACAAAAAATGGAAGTTCCTTCCAGTGCATATATAAATATGAAACCATTATTTTGTCTCTTGATGCTTATTCTGCATATACTACTTTTTATATGTATGTTTTAGATAGAATCTATGCTTTAATCTGTATCCTCAGTTCCTGATGAGAAACTTCCCTCAACCAATGCAGATCTACAACCATTCTGCAACTTTGTCTTAGAGAATAAAGTAACTTTTCAAGACCACATAGCCAGATTGTCTGACAATCAGTCATCAAGCACTGATTGAGGGTTACGGAGAAAGCTAGAACTCTGCACTTGCCTTCCAGGAGCTCAGGTTCTATTGACAAACAAGATTTATACTGTGCAAAAGAGAGGTATTCTTCAAGAGAAAGCTCTAGCACCTACTTCACCATGTAGATGTGCAGATCAAATGAGATCTTAATTGTAAAGAGTAGGTGCTATAGAAATGTTAGCTGTTGTTGTTATTATTGTTGTAAGTGGTGAGAGAGTGAGGGGGAAGGGAGGACTGGGAAAGGCCTTATGCTGAGGAATAGAGGAAGCAAAGGGGAGGAAGAATTCCTGGACAGGGGACATGTATAGAAAAGCAGAGGTTAGATGTGAACCCACATTTTCCTGATGCCCTTCTGCCTTTCTTTATGTATCTGTGTATATACACACAATTTTATTATGAACCTAAGCAACTTTGTCCCCAAAAGAACTAATGAATATTATCTTCTTAGTAATACTTTAAAAAAAGCTAAAATTCTAATTCATTTTAAATCAAAGTCACTAAATACTATTAGGATTTTTTAAAGTATGTATATTTTAGCTTTTCACAGTGCTTAGGTAAAGGTTCATGTTCTGCTTTTTTCATTGAACACTGTTTTCTTAACCTTCTAATCCTCAGAGTCTGTGATTGTTTTAAATACCTATTTCCATATGATACCATAGTCCACATACTTGCCTTTTTTTAGTAGCCAAGTAGACTTTTTCCTTAAACATTTTTGTCTTGAGCTACTCTAGATAGTGAAACTATAAACATTTTTTATAATTTTTTTTCCTTTTAGGTTATTTCCTTAGGGGTATGTTACTCATGGAGAAATTGCTGGGTCAAAGAGTATAAATAATTTTATAGTTTGTATGATTAAAGAACTAGAAGGAACCTTAGATATTGTCAAGTCGAACCCTCTTAATTTAGAGATAAAGAAATTGAGGCCCAGAAGGGGGTAAACGACTTGTCCAGTGTCACACAGCTAGTAATATCAGATGTCGGATTTGAACCCAGCACTTCGTTACACCAAATAAAGTATTCTAGCCATGATTCCATTTTACAATTTCACTAGCAGTATATAATTTTCCTGGGATCTCTTCTCATCTTTGGTTTTTAATAGTTGTATTAAAAGAAGACATTCTTTTTCACTAAAGTCATACTCTGATGCTTGATAGTTGTATAAAAACTGACTTGGGACTTTCCAGGGCTATATCTGTGCAACATAAGATCTGGCAGTTTCTGTTAAACTGGAAAGTCTATTAAGTATCTGACCTAGGGGGCAGCTAGGTGGCGTAGTGGATAAAGCACTGGCCCTGGAGTCAGGAGTACCTGGGTTCAAATCCGACCTCAGACACTTAATGATTACCTAGCTGTGTGGCCTTGGGCAAGCCACTTAACCCCATTTGCCTTGCAAAAACTAAAAAAAAAGTATCTGACCTAGTAACTGTTGGACTATTTGTCTTCCCTCAAAACTAATCCAGCTAAGTTCAGAGCAGCTCATCTTCTGAAGATGAGAGTCTGAGGCTGAGGATGATACCACAACAACTAAGATAAATAAAGGTCATGATCTATTGAAAGGAGGTTATACTCATACCTTTTAATCACAGGGTCCTTGCTGTATAATGGTGCCCATTTAACTGTTGATAAAGTTGCACTTTTTTTTTGCTCAGAATATTTGCTGTTTCTTTGTAAATTGTGTTTTGAAAGGTTTCTACCAGTGATTTACCTACAAAGATGTGATTTGATGAATATTATCTATTAGTGTAAATTGTATTCATATCCTTTGACTATTCAGTGTATTTATTTTCTTTCCAAATACAAGTAGGTCATGTAGGTGTTACTAGGCTGAAAAAATGTTTTTGGGGGCGGCTAGGTGGCACAGTGGATAGAGCACCGGCCCTGGAGTCAGGAGTACCTGGGTTCAAATCCACCTCAGACACTTAATAATTACCTAGCTGTGTGGCCTTGGGGTTCCATTGCCTTGCAAAAAAAAAACTAAAAAAAAAAAATGTTTTTTGAAAAATATGTAGTTCAACTTTTTTTTTGTTTGTTTGTTTGGGGGTTTTTTGGGTTTTTGCAAGACAAATGGGGTTAAGTGGCTTGCCCAAGGCCACACAGCTAGGTAATTATTAAGTGTGTGAGACTGGATTTGAACCCAGGTACTCCTGACTCCAGGGCCGGTGCTCTATCCACTATGCCACCTAGCCACCCCGTAGTTCAACTTCTAATAGGTTATCCTATTTTAATTGTTCTAGTGAAGTTTGCTACTTAAGGAAGAATACTATTAAGTCCTTTGTGAAGCTAATAATCACTCTATAATTTATTTTTTTATCCACTTTCACATTTACTACGTTTATTTTTCCAGTAGCTGGCAAAGAGTGCCCACTAGAGGGAACTATGTATTCATGTTAAACTAAAAGTATTTTCAGGTTCCTTTGGAAAAAATGAGTTCCAAAATTAAAGGTTATAGAGAAAGAGCATCAGAGACAATAGGGAAAAAACCCTCAAGATAAATGATTAGTTCTATTTCTGTAGTGTGGTAGTATCTTCTTAATTTTAAAGACCCACCCCCACCCCCCAGTTTGTTTATTATGTTAGTTTAGGAATGCCTAACCACTCTTACCCTCTAATGAAGTATCTATGATGCTATTTTTTCCTGATTTATCATACTTAAAGACCTTTTATGATGTTGCACTGTAGTTGAAAGACAGCTTGATTTGGTGACACAACTCAAGTTTAAATCATCTGCCACTTACTACTTATATAATACTGAGTTCTCAATTTCCTCATATGACTTTGATAAGTGACATTACTATTGAATTTAATCTGACCTCCTTTTTCTTTAAATTAAATCCTATCTTTTGGCAGTTCTTTCTAGAACTTATCTGACATCTGGAATTGCTGATTTGACAAAATGAAAGTTACTAATCACCTCCCATTAAAATGCCTTCGATAAAAAGGATAGACCAGGTTGAAATCTGGGAAAAGCAAACTGTAATAGATAAAAAAATGAGAAAAGATCACGATAAAATGAAATAAAGGACTAAGTAAGATAAAACCTACTCTTGGTTTTACCTTTTTTCTTTATGTAAAGGATATTACCTTATTTCTGGTCATCCAGTTCAAAACCTTCATGTCATCTTTGACTCTTGTTTCTTCTCCCTTGCCCAGTTATTTGCTAAGTACTTACTGTTCCCATAGTGTATACCCATCTCCTGTCTTTTACTCTTCTTTCTCATTATCACAGTTCAGCCCCTCATCATCTTTTATCTAATCCACTATACTAGTCCTCTAATTGCTCTCTTTGATCCCAGTTTCTCCCCTTTTCAATCTACCCTGTGTCCTATGGGTCTTCCAGTGTCATAGTGCTGGGCCCCAAGAGATGTATGATAACAAATTGGAAAGAAGGAAGATGCACTGCAATCTATTTTCCTCTTGATAGCATATTATGGGATTTGTCTCCACTACAACCAACCCACCTTTCCTTATAGCTTCTCTTTTTCTTTGTTTCCTACATTTCCCCCCCTCCCTTGGCCAGGAATCTAAACTTTATTGCAGTTACCAATTAGAATCTTATCCTAATCAGGTTGCCCATGGCAAGAACTTGGAAGATAACATTGGGGAAATTGTCTTTCCCTCAGTATATCTACCTTTGGCTCCCAAATCCATCCTTATTCCAAACTTAACCTATTACACTTGATAAAGCAACTGTCCTTTCAGTCATTCAAATTCATAACCTTGGTGTCATCCTCAGTCTTCAGTCCCTCTTACTGAACATACCATTCAGTTGCCAAATCTCATAATTCCTTATCTCTGATATCTGTCTACTTCTTTCTATTCACCACCCTAGTTCAGATCCTTTATCACCTCTAACTTGGATGATTGCAGTGGTCTTCAAATTGCTCTCCTGTGTCAGATTTCCTTTTTAATCCATTCTCCACATACCTGCCAAAGTAATTTTCCTAAGGTGAAGTTTTGGCTATGTCACTCCCTTATTCAAACTCCAGTTGCTCCTTGTTGACTCTTGGATGGGTTCAACTTTCATAAAAACCCTTCTTTATTTGTAGCCTCTGGATAAAGTAGGTACTCAATAAATATTGAATTCATAAATTTACAGGAAAATTACTTTAAATTGTCCTTTTTAAAACTGTAGAGGGTTTAGGAATAAATTGCACTTAAACAGAAAAAAAATAACCACTGTAGTTAGTTCCTGAACCCCCACTTCCCAGGTTCAAATATTTTATGATTATATGTGATAACTGATATTGTTTTAACTCACAACAGGGTGCTGACACCTTTAAAGCTAAAATTAATATTGAAGTACAGATGGCTTCAGAGCTAGCCATAGCTGCAATTGAAAGAAATGGTGGTGTAATTACTACAGCATTTTATGATCCAAGAAGTCTGGGTAAGTTTCATGTGTCATTTTTTCCACTCTTCCCTTCATAATAACTGGGCATAATAGATGCTCAGGGTCATCTATCACATGTCACTTTAAATCTGGAACATAAGAAGATGTTACTGGTTTTGCTTGCATTTGTCTCTTGGGAACAACAGTTTAACATATTCTACTGTGGGGAAATAATGCATATAAGTAAGTCAGTATAACATATTACAAAGTAATTTCAGGAAAAGGGAACACTAACTTTGGGCAGGTTGGATATGACTTAAGAGGGATTATTTGACATGAACCTTGAAGGAAGTCAATATTCTAAGCTCTGGTTGATTTTTCTAGTTGTCTCCTTCCTTGTTTTTCAATTGTGTGTGACTTTTTTCTTGGCAAAGATACTAGAGTGGGTTGCCATTTCCTTCTCCAGCTCATTTTACAGATGAGGAAATTGAGGCAAACAGTTATGTGACTTGTCCAATGTCACACAACTAGTAAGTGTCCGAGGCCAGATTGGAATTCAGGTAGCAGACCTTCCTATCTCCAAGTCCAGTGCTCTGGACACTATGACTCCACCTATCTACCCTAGGTAGCTCTTTCCTAGGTATCAAGTTGATTGCCATCATTGCCCAGTCAGTCAGCATGTGTTTTTGTTGTTGTTTTGGTTTTTTTTTAGGGTTTTGGATTTGAACTTGGGTACTCCTGACTCCGGGGCCTGTGCTCTATCCACTGTGCCACCTAGCCGCCCCCAGTCAACTTGTTTTTAAGTTGAACAAATTTACTTTTATTGTTATAAAATTCTTTAAATCCCCACAATTCTTTCTGTTAGGTTTCTAAATTAGAAATTACTGAGGAGATTAAGGCTTTTTGTATATTGTATATTGTTCTTTAACGATGAGCTTAAAGCTCTTCTAGTCCTTTTATTTTTTTGTTACAGCATTTGTTACATTAGATTTTTCAAGGTCTCACCAAAGTCATAAAACATTTTTAGCTTAATAATTCCTATCACCTAGGAAAATCCCTTAGCATTTCTTGGCTTCGTTTTCCTTACCTGAAAAGTGAAGGAGTTGGACTTGTTGGCATTAGAAGTCCAATTCCATTTTCAATTCAGCAATCTTGAACCTAGGTTAATGGTGATTGGAAATGAAACTCAACTTATTTAAAAATAAGACCTCTTTTTGTTTTAAAATTTAATTGTACATAAAAGTATTTTTCAAGTAACTTTTATCTTCTTTCGTCTTCTCCCTATCCTCTACCTTTCCCTGAACCTCCCCACAAAAAAAAGAAAAAAAACCTTTAACAAATATAGTCAAGAAAACAAATTTCCAGAGATGTTTGTTTCATTTTACATATTGAGCCTCCATCAGGAGGTAAATAAGCTTCTCCCTCTTTTAAAATCCTTTTTCATTTACTGTAAAGTGCATTTAAATACCATAGTTTGATGTTGGGCTTTGGAAGCTAGATTACCCAGTTACTTATGCTTACTTGAGGTAAGTATTAAACAAAAGCATTGCTAGTGCTAAATTTATTTTTAATTTTCTTGGCATTGAAAGATGAATTAAAGAAAATGTATGGCTTATAAAAGAAGCTAGTGATCTACATAGCTAATGTTTATATCTCCATTTTAAAAATAGAGATTCTTTGCAAACCTGTTCCATTTTTTCTTCGTGGACAACCTATTCCCAAGCGAATGCTTCCACCTGAAGAATTGGTGCCGTACTATACTGATGCTAAGAACCGTGGCTACCTGGCAGATCCAGCCCAGTTTCCTGAAGCAAGACTTGAGTTGGCCAAGAAATATGGTTACATTTTACCAGATATCACTAAGGATGAACTCTTCAAAATGCTGAGTACTCGAAAGGATCCAAGGCAGATTTTCTTTGGTCTTGCTCCAGGTTGGGTGGTAAATATGGCTGAAAAGAAAATCCTGAAGCCCACTGATGAAGACCTCCTTAAATACTATAGCTCATAAATTCTAAACTGGGGGGGGGGGGGGGGCGGGAATAGTCTCAGGAACACTGGGAAGCCTATTTTTTTTTCTTTTTTAGATTTTTACTAGGCAGTGGGGTTAAGTGGCTTGCCCAAGGCCACACAGCTAGGTAATTAAAGTGTCTGAGGCAGGATTTGAACTCAGCTACTCCTAACTCCAGGGCAGGTGCTCTATCCACTGCTCCACCTGGCCACCCCTCTTTTTTTTTTTTTTTTAAGTAAAATCAAAATAAAATGTCTATAAGAAACTGTATTGGGCAAAACTTAAGTTTGTATATGATGAAACATAAACCCTTTTTTGAATAGACTTTGGAGATCAGACATATAGTTAGAATACTTTTAAGCAGTAAGAAGAAATTATTTGGTCAGAAATTTTCTTGCATGCCTCATTTTGCCCTTTTCATCACCTTAAATCATAGAATGTGTTTATTTCAAGTGTAATTGATTCATAGGCTAAGTTATCAGGAGTTCAAGCCCCAAAAGGGGGGGGGGGGATAAGTCTCTATTAGAAAGTCTTTGAGATAAATTTCAACTCCAGCAATTAGAGGCCAAAATTTGAGTTTTTATTTAGAAAAATTTTACTGCGTTGATATGCGCTAGTGTGTGCAGTATTTGTGGAAGTATTTTTTAATTCAATATTTTAAACAATTTTTAACATTTGGTTTTAAAACGTTTGAGTTGCAAATTCTATCCTTTCCTCCCTCTACCTCACCCCATTAAGAAAGCAGGCAATCTGATAGAGGTTATCAATGTGTGGTCATGCAAAACATTTACGTAATAGTCATGTTGTAAAAGAAAACAAAAGAAAAAATTTCCTCCCCTAAAAGAAACCTCAAGGAAAGCAAATTGGAAAAAAAAAGTAAACTCCAATCTATTAAAACACCATCAGGTCTTGTTCTGGGGATGGGGAAGCATTCTTCATAAGTCCTTCAGAATTGTCTTGGGTCACTGTATTGCTGAAAAAAACTGTCATTGAAAGTCCATCATCCTACAATATTGCTGTTACTTTGTACACAGTACATTTCACTGCATCAGCTCATAGAAGTCCAGGTTTTTCTGAAGGCATCCTACTCCTATTTTTATAGCAGAATAACCTTCCATCATAATCATATATGTGTGGAAATATTTTTTAATGAATTTGGATTTACGTGAATTGATATTTAGTGAAGTGAGCACAATCTAGAGAACATTGTACATTTTAATAGTAACTGTGTGATGATCAACTATGATAGTTTTTCTCAGCAATTTTTTTTTACATAACTCAAATTTTGGCCTTATATTCAAAATTTAATTATTTTTTATTGACCCTTTATACCTTTCAGTGCTGATTGAACCATAGCAGAAATCTTTTTTTTTAAGCTTTTTGCAAGGCAAATGGAGTTAAATGGTTTGCCCAAGGCCACACAGCTAGGCAATTATTAAGTATCTGAGACGGTATTTGAACCCAGGTACTCCTGACTCCAGGGCTGGTGCTTTATCTACTGAGCCACCTAGCTGCCCCCATAGCACAAATCTTAACTGACAGATCAAATAAACAGTAAATGTAAGATAGTACAGAATTATTGAAATTTTTATTCAACATACTATCCGGTGTGTAAAAATGACAAGATTCTTAAAGTATAAACTATAAAATCATCTGGTGAATTTTTCTGTTATGAGGAGTCCTTTGTCAACCTTAGATTGCAAGTTTAAAAGGGGGTATTTATGTTGTGAAAGTTTACCTTATTTTTTTTAATTCTTTTCTCAACATTCTGATAGACCCTTTGATTCAAAAACTTTTCACTAGTAATTTTAAGCATGTAAACTAGAGTATCCCTTTAAAAATATTGATTTAAGCAGAGAAGAGAAATTTGCACAGAAATTAACATCCCTATTGCATCCTTGTTCTACATCCTGATTCTTTTATAAAGTATAAAACCTTCAATTGGAAGAGATACCTTTCAATTCCTTGAAAAACAGACGACTTATTGCATCCAATTTTGGTTATTTACTACCTTCTCTTAGTTGTGCTGTAATGAATTTCTCTCTTCTACGAATCAATTGACAATTGTATTTTCTAGAGGCTATGGTAGTACTCCCAACAGGAAAAGTTTTTAGTTGGCAGTAAAGAAGGAAGTTAGTCAACCTAATGAAGACCAAAACAAAGATGTTTATGGCATGTAACAATCTTAGTATGTATGGAATGACCCAAGTTATTCCTACTAACAGTGATTTTTAAAAAAAACATAACCAAATGGATGGATATACTTTATTGTGGTCACCTTAAGGGGCCTACAGGTGAAAGGAAAATCCGAATAGAATGACAACCCAAAGAATGAAAACAGGAAACAGATGTCTGGTAATGGGGTAGCACTTATTCACTGAATGTGGGTTTAGTCACTGAACAGCTGTATCCTGACCTTAATGTTATAATATTGCAGATAGTACCAAGCCAAAACAGCCACGTTCCATAAAATCCGGCTATTCTCTTTACAAAAGTAATCCTTAGATCATTGTACCTCACTGGGACACTTGAGGATACTTGAGTTACAACAGAATTGGTATGTTTCCCAAGGTTTTCCCTCTGGTTTACAGGTGCAACATTTCTATATTATTCTGACTATGAGCAAAAAGGATAATAGGGAGACATAAAAGATTTCCTGCTGGCTAATTTATCTTATTTATCTTATTAGTCATACAAATACCCTGGCAACCTCAGAATCAAAGCACAAGGAAGTTATCTGCAAACTTTCTTCATTTAAATCTGTATGTTATTGCCTTTCACCTCCACAGCAATTTGCAATGCAAATAGACTGTTTGTATCTGTGACCTGGACTTCCTTCTAGTGTTAAGAATACTTGAAAGTGGTTTTTTTCAGATTGTTTAGTGAAATAATTACTTTGGATTTCCTGTTGTTAGAGGATTTTTTTTTTAAATGTTACTATGCATCCTATAGAAAATGAAATGGCCATGCCATAACAGGAAAAATACTTATCAGATAACAGAGTAAAGCAGCTTAATTTCTGCCAGTGTTGTCAGAGAAGATTTTGTTTTCCATTGGTGACAATTATTATTGAAAAACCCAGGAAAGCTGTGTTTTTGAGTAACATCCTGAATTGTTCATTTAATTTTTTTAATTTTTTTTTTTTTAGCCAGTATTCAGATTGTAAAAGAATGCTAAGATCCCCCGAGGATATGAAGGAAATATATTTTAAAATTTATTTTCCAATAGGACTTGCTAAGATCTTAAGTACAGAAAATCATCACAGTTTAATTTCTGATTTTGTAGCTTTTTCAACATTTCACTTGTTTTATAAAAGAACATCTATCCTAAAGAGAATCAATTGAGAATCAATTCACTTAGGCCTGAAAGCATGGGTAAATGTGCAATTTCTTAAAATGAGATATATAAATGCCCTTCATTTACTGTTAAGAAAAGATGCAAGCTCTTATACTTTAGGTTTCTTCCTTAAGGATATGATTTCTCATCACACTCAATTTGGATCAGTGTACAACATGGAAACAATGTAAAGACTGACATTGCTTTCTGTGGGGGTGAAGGAAGTAAGATGAGGGGAAAAATTATAAAAGTCAAATAGAATCTTTAATAAAAAAAAGAAAAGATACAAGGTAAAAATATCTAAATATGAAACTTGGATTCAATTTTAAGAACAGAAAAACTTTCTCTTCATGGATTTAATACAATTTAAATTAATTTCATGACTCACAACAGCTCTTCTCAATTCATATCAATTTAAAAATATTTATTGATTTCCTGTTATGTTCAAGACAATGGCAGGGGCTATACAAAGATAAAAGGGGATGGTCTTTCTTCTCCAGAAGTTCTCCAACTAGAGATGAAAAGTATAACATGTACACAAAAGATGTTCTGCTTCTGCTCTCTTCACTCAGCATCTATTCATGTAGGTCTTTCCAGGCTTTTCTAATGTTTGACTGCTCATGATTTCTTTCAGAATAATAGTATTCTATCACATACATAAACCATAACTTGTTCAGTCACTCCCCTATTGATGGACAACCCCTTATTTTCCGATTCTTTTGTTTCCACAAAAAGAGTTGCTAAGAATGTTCTTGTACATTTGGGTCTTTGCTCCTTTTTTTGTGATCTCTTTGGAATATTGATCCAGTAATGGTATTGCACCTATTGATCTAGTAAGGTTATATGTACCATTCTGTTGGCCTTTTGGGCATAATTCCAAAATGCTCTCCAGAATGGTTTGGATTAGTTCACAAATCCACCAACAGTGCATTAGTCTTCCCACAACACCTCCAAACTTTCATCTTTTCCCTTTTCTGTCATATTAGCCAATATGATAGGTGTGAAGTAGTATCTCAGAGTTGTTTTAATTTGCATTTCTCTAATTAATGAGCCATTTTTTCATATGACTAAAGGTAGCTTTAATTTCTTATAGAGCTACTTGTTCATATACTTTAACCATTTATTGATTGGGGAATGACTTGTATTCATACAAATTTGACTGTAGTCTAAATATTTTAGAAATGAGGCCTTTATTAGAAACACTACTGCAAAAATTGTTTCCTAGCTTTCTAATTTCCTTCTAATATTGGATGTATTAGTTTTGTTTGTACAAAACATTTCCATTTAATGTAATCAAAATTAATCTATTGTGCATTTCATATTGTTCTGTCTTTTTTTCCATATATCTGACAGGTAAATGCTTCCTTATCAACTCCATCTTTTCTCAATAACATGTAAAGATAGTTTTCAATGTTTATTTTTTGTAAAATTTTGAGTTCCTCATTTTTCTGCTTCCCTCCCCCTCCATGATGAGTGATTTATCTGATATAGGTTATACATGTACATAGCAACTCTACTCTTAATTTCTCAGCATCATTGTTTCTTTTTTGAAAAAAGTAAAATATTTCATTACACCAAAAAAAGGAAAGAAATGGGGGGGAATCAGCAAAAATGTTATACTCATTAAAAAAAAAACCCAAAAAACAAATATGTGCAATAAACCACCATTTTGACCTCTCACAGGTCTGCAAGAATTGAGGAGGGGTGTCTTATGTCTCTTCTTTGAGGCCATGCTTTTTATTTATAATTCTGCAAAATTCATCTTTGATTTTGTTTTTGGTTTTTTGGTGATTCTTTCCATTTACAGTGTTGTAGACATGTTATATATTGTTTCCGTGGCTCTACTTACTTCACTCTCCACCAGGTCCTATAGATTGCTTCTATGTATTAATTATTTGTCAGTTCTTACAAAAAATAATATTCCATTACATACATGCACGACAATTTGTTTACCCAGATGATGGACATCTGCTTTTCTAATCTTTGCTATCACAAAAAGTGATAAGTATAAATATTTTGAGTACTTTCTTATCAGCGAAGTTCTTTATATTGAAGGTGATATCTTTATTATAAATAAGAGAAAGAAAAGATAGAAATTTCCAGAAAGTAGACTTAGCACATATGTTGACATGTATGTTTATTTTCTAAAAATTTAGATTTTTAAACAAAACTACAAGTCAACAGTCATTCCAGAACCTGCATAACTTTCTAGTAGGAAAAAAACCAGCCCATTAACACTGAAAAATGATATAGCTATTGCCCATTCTGAACAAAACTGAAGAAACAGCTATCAATAGAATCTGCATATCTATTGCATAAAAGTTGCAAATTAAATCATTAAGTCAGTAATTAAATCATTAAATTATATTTACTATAACTTATTAAATAATATGCAATTTATATATATATATGTATGTGTGTGTATATATATATATATATGATTTTGCAAGGCAAATGGGGTTAAGTGACTTGCCCAAGGCCATACAGCTAGGTAATTATTAAGTGTCTGAGGCCAGATTTGAACTCAGGTACTCCTGACTCCGGGGCTGGTGCTCTATCCCAATATGCAATTATATTAAAATTTTCATAGGAATTTTTATGGGGACTTTATAATGCTGTTCTCCTTTCATCACTGATCATATATATGCAAAGTGATACTTTCTCTTAATAGAGTAATTAATATTAAAGCAGGAAAAAGATTCACTAAAATATGTAGCTTATTTATCAGTTATCATTTGCAACTTAATCTAGGTATATTCTCAGTATATTCCTTAGAATGACTTAGGATAAAGCTTTCCATGCCTTTGCTGAGGTAGCAATGAAAGCCATATATTTTAGGGCAGGAGTGACAAGTATTATTGGGTAAATAGTCATATTTTCCCCCTCAACAAAAATCAAAGTTCAAATCAGAGTCAGCAAAAATAATGTGAAGATGGGTAATCTATGTCAACTGACATATTGTTCTTCATTTTTAAAGAGAATCAGTGATAATCACAAATTATGTCTTGAATTATATGTATGTGATTGGATTTGAGTGAGGCAGAGTTGTACAAAGCTGTCAGCATTACTCTTTCTTTAAGTTATCAAAATCCAATGACAAGACAAAGTCAACCTGAACAACCATGTCCTGGGATACAGTGGATGACCTTTTCATCTTTGATGTCTGACCAAGTACTAAGCCCTTTATGGCATCTGTTTCAGTTGCCTTCATGGCTGTTGTTTGTCCTAATCTGTCCATTCAACTGTAAGAAGTCTTTATATGCTTGGGACAGATAGCTCACTAAATCACTGATGGGTTTGAGACTTGTTGAATCCTCAACTTAGTTTAACCTCTCTGTCAAGATGGTTTTGCTGGTGTGTATCTGCTGCGCATACTATACCTGGTTGGAAACATAGGCTGCATCCACAAAAACAGGCATTCATTGATTCCTAGACAAGTTCTCCAGACCTGTAGCTATAATAATAATTGGACAGTTGTAATGATGCTTTTGGCAGAGTCAAGATCTGAACTCTGGTCTCCTGATCTGGAATCAAGATCTGAGTTTAAATCCTGACTGAGTAGGTTTGTGACCTTGGGAAAGTCATCTAACCTTTTTAAGTCTCAACCTCATTTTCTGTAAAATGACAGGATTAGATTAGATGATCACTTCCTTTGATCTGATGATTCACCCTGAGTGGGGAGCCATATCCAGGTATTTCAATAAGTGTTAACTGTCTTCTGAGAAGAAAAATGTATCATTTATTTTTCTCTTTTGTACATGACTTTATGCTTCCCAGAGTTATTGTGTTGTAGTTCACTTTTTTTCCTGTTTTTGCAAGACAATGGGGTTAAGTGACTTGCCAAAGTGACATACCTAGGTAATTATTAAGTGTCTGAGTCTGGATTTGAACTTGGGTCCTCCTGACTCCAGGGCTGGTGCTCTATCCACTGTGCCACCTAGCTGCCCCCATAGTTGTCTTTAATGATAAGCTTGTACCAGGTTAATTCTGTTTCTGCCTTTTGACTAGAATTTCCTAAAAATATTTTTCACACATACAAAAAAAATTAGCTTCATTATTGTCCTGTAGTTTTAAAATTAGGCACTTTTTTCAGAGAAGTAGTTCTTTAAGTTATTTTTAAACTATCCAGTCACATAAAAATTAAAATCACATTTAAAAGAATCACGTAAATTTTCCCTCTTTTGATGTCACAATAGGAATTCTTTGCTTTACTCGTTTGGAACATCTGTAGTTTAATACAGAAAAATTATAATTTTATCACAAAGGAAAATATATTACTGGTATTCAATGTTATCATTCAAAAGGACTTTGCATTTAGAGACAGAAAATTTTGATGGACAGGCATATATTGTTTACCCCTGGAGAGAACAGAATAAATGAGAAAAGGGAGGAATAGAGTGGAGGGAAATAGTTACTAATAGCAACTGTGGAAAAAATATTGAAGCAACTTCTCTGGTGGAATTACAGTAAAGCAGGGAACTCACCCCAGAGACAGAGCCATTGAAATCTAAACACAGACTGAAATATTTTTTTTCTCTTACACTATTTTTGAGGTTTCTCATCTTGGGAGGAGGGGGTGGTTTATGTTTATTCTTACAACAAGATTATTGTTTATTCTCACAAGATAATTGCAATAATATAAAATAAATAAACCAAAAAAAATTTTTTTTTAAAAAGGTCCATCTTTTCACCTGAAAGAAAATAATTCTTTTGCTAGGTACTTGATTCTCAGTTGTATACCAAATGGGGTTAAGTGACTTAATTCTCAGTTGTAAACCAAATGGGATTTAAGACATTTGTAATATTTGTATACCAGAATATCATATTCCAAGCCCTACAAACCCTTAATGTAGATGTTGCCAGATCTTGTGTAATCCTGACTATAGAGCCATGGTAGTTGAATTGTTTGTTTCTGGCAGTTTTTAGTATTTTCTCTTTGACTTGGGAGTTAGGAAATTTGACTGTAATATTCCTGGAAGTTTTTCTTTTGGGATCTCTTTCAGGAGGTGATCAGTGAATTCCCTCAATTTCTGTTTTACCCTCTGCTTCTAGGATCTCAGGGCAATTTTGCTGTATTATTGAAAAATGAAGTCTGGGACAGCTAGGTGGTACAGTGGATAGAGCACCAGTCCTGGACTTAGGAAGACCCGAGTTCAAATCTGGCCTCAGATATTTAATAATTACCTAGCTCTGTGGTCTCGGGCCAAGTCACTTAACCCCATTGCCTTGCAAAAACTTAAAAACAAAAAAGAAAAATGAAGTCTAGGCTATTTTCCTGGTCATGACTTTCAGGTATCCCAATAATTTTTATATCTCTCCTGGATCTTTTTTTTGAGATCAGTTCCTTTTTCCATTGAGATATTTCACATTTTCTTCTAATTTTTTTTGTACAGTTTTATTTCTTCCTGATTTCTCACAAAGTCATCAACTTCCTTTAGTTCCATTCTGCATTTGAAGGAGTTATTTTTTTCAGAGAGCTTTTAATCTCCTTTTCCAGCTGGCCAGTTGTGCTTTTTAAGGCATTCTTCTCATTTGCCTTTTGGGTTGCCTTTGCCATTTGGCCTAAAAGTTTTTAACATATTTTCTTCAGTATTTTTTTGTATTTCTTTCACCAAGCTGTTTACTTGGTTTTCATGATTTATCTGCATTGCTCTCATTTCTCCTCCCAATTTTCCTGCTACCTCCCTTAATTGTTTTTCAAAGTCTTTTTTTGAGCTCATCTGTAGCCTGATCCCATTTTCTATTTCTCTTGGAGGTTTTGGATACAGAGGCTTTAACTTTGTCATCTTCTGAGTATGTATTTTCTATGGTCAGATTCTTCTTTTTCTGTTGTTTGCTCATTTCCCCAGCCTATGACTGATTTACCACACTTCCAAGGCTTTGGTGTTTGTGTGTGTGTGTGTGGGGGGGACAATTCACAGAGACCTTAATTCCTCCAAGATCTTATGAGAGCCTCTGACTGCTCTCTTGCCTGTGCTCTGGGATGGGAACTACCACAGGCCCTCTCCTCTGCCCTGGAGCTATGAGGAGGGTCCCTATTCTGCTATGGTAGTATGGAGCCTAGATTGCAACCTGGATCTGAATTTGGCAAACAGCAGAGTCCAGCCTGAAGCAGAACAGAGAGACCTCTTATGACCTCCTTACTGTCTCTAGGTTGGGAGCTCTGGAAGTTTTGGGTGGCTTCCCTGATTCCCACTACAAGTTCTCACCTCAGGACCGTTCTGAGACCAGCACTCTGCTCTGTGCTTAATCTGGTGTGACAGTTCTCTCACCACTCCTTCAGGCTGTCCCCAGTGATCCCTGGGCCAAGATGTCTGAAAACCACCCTTTCTGTCACTGATCCAGGTACTCCCAGGGTCCCAGGTTTTGCCCAGGGTTGTTCCTGGAAGGCTGGAACTGCTTTGTTCTGGCCAGGCAGTCCTGTGCTGCGACTGCGCTGTGGCTCTGTCCATCCCCCAGTTCTGGTGAAACAGGCCTTTCCTGTGGATCTTCTAAGTTGTTTTAGACTGGGGAACTTGTAACACTCAGTATTTCTGTGGGTTCTGCCCCCTCTAAATTTTGGCTAGAATCATAATTTGATGGCTTTTGGAGTTTTGGGGGGAACCAGTTTCCAGGAATTCTTGCCTTCATGCAGCCCTCTTAGCTCCACCCCACTTTTCTTATTTAATGGAAAAATAGATAGATTAAACCCTTATCTACAGGGAAGAAATTTGTTTCTTAAAAAAAATATGTGAGGGGTGGCTAGGTGACACAGTAGATCAAGCACCAGCCCTGGAGTCAGGAGTACCTGGGTTCAAATCTGGTCTCAGACACCTGATAATTACCTAGCTGTGTGGCCTTGGGCAAGCCACTTAACCCCATCCTTGCAAAAAACCTTAAAAAAAATAGTATGTGAGTAGAGGGATTTTTCTGACCATGTCCATAATATAACCTGACCATCATATTCCATTATGCTTCCACTCCAGGATTATTTTAGGTTGTTAGGCAATCAACAGGGATTTATTTTAATTACTCTGCACCAGGCATTGGATCAAATATCAGGAAGATGCCCCAAAAAAGGGCAAAAACAGTCCCTTTGCTTGAGGAATTTACGTTATAATGGAGGAAAGATTACATCAAAAATATCTACCTTTTTTTTTTTTTGGTGAGGCAATGAGGTTAAGTGCCTTGCCCAAGGTCACACAGCTAGTAAGGTGTCTGAGGTCACATTTGAACTCAGGTGCTCCTGACACCAGAGACAGTGCTGAATCTTTTTCTCCAGACTACTTTTTTATTTCATTAAAGATAAAAAAAATCATTTTTTCATTTCAAAAATGCTTTCTATTATTTACAAGGCATCAGAAATGATCTGGTTATGAAAGACTTAAATGGGTGGAGCCAAGATGGTGCCAGGAGAAGAGCCTCTCCCAGATGCTCTCTCCAAAATTTTTTTAAAATTTTTTTCTCTCCAAAATATTTAAAAAATCTTAAAATTATGATTAACTAAATTTTCAAGAGACAGAACCCACAGAAAGACCCAGTGAGGCAATTCTCCAGCCCAAGGTAACCTGGAAAATAGTGGGGTTACAGGGGTGACCTGCCAGAGTGAAGAAACTTCAGCCTCCCAGGAACATCCCCAGGGCACGGGGGAACCATGGCTCCTGGCAGCAGAAGCATTTTGCTGACCTGCACCCCAGGAAGTACCAAGCACAACTTGGAAGATCAGCAGGAAAACCTTTGCCACAATGAGTATGAAGCCCAGGCCCTGAGCGTGAGTGCAGTCCACTTAGCACACTCAGCATGGCCACAGTGCAGCTAGCAGCCCAGATCCAACTGCGCCCTGAGTGCTCAGCCCGCCAAAGGTAAGGGAGTGGAGGGAGATTTCCAAGGTCTATCCTCTGTCCCTGGAACAGGACACTGGGGCTCTGACCACATTCAGATCCTGATCACAGCCTAGACCAGAGATCTCCCCACTCATCCCTGAGGGGTGTGCTTGTTGTCATTCACAGACCAGGAGAGCAGTCAGAGCCTCACACACTGAGGTCCTTGTGGGGGTATCCCAATAAAACTCAAAAGCTCAGGAAGCACTCCAAAACCAGGCACAGGCTGGGGAAATAAATAGGAAAAAAAAAGGAGCCTGACCATTGATAAATGTTTTGTCTAAAGTCCCAAGGAGGATCAAAATACTCAATCTGAAGATGAGGAAGTACAAGCTTCTCCATCTAAAGACTCCAAGAAAAATAGAAATTGGGTTCAGGCTATGACAGAGCTCAAAAAAGATTTTGAAAATCAAGTAAAGGAGATGGAAGAAAAATTGGGAAAAGAATGAGAGAGATGCAGAAAAACATGAAAACAAAGTCAGCAACTTAGTCAAGGTGATCCAAAAACTGCTGAAGAAAATAACATGTTAAAAACCAGCTTAGGTCAAATGGATAAAACAGTTCAAAAAGTTATTGAGAAGAATGCTTTAAAATAGCAGAATTGGCCAGGTGGAAAAGGAGATAAGAAAGCTCTCTGAGGAAAACAAATCCTTCAGATGTAGAATGGAACTAAAGGAAGCTGATGACTTTATGAGAAATCAAGACACAGTTCTTCAACACCAAAAGAATGAAAAATTAGAAGAAAATGTAAAACATTTCACTGAAAAAACAACTGATCTGGAAAACAGATTCAGAAAAGGTAATTTTAAAATAATTGGAATAACTGAAAGTCATGTTCAGGAAAAGAGCCTTGACATCATTTTCAAAGAATACATAAAGAAAAATTGCCCTGATATCCTAGAAGCAGAGGGCAAAATAGAAATTGAGAGAATCCACAGATTCCCCTGGAAAGAGATCCAACCCCCTTCCCCTGAAATATTATCACCAAGCTCCAGAACTCCCAAGTCAAAGAGAAAATATTGCAAGCAGCCAGAAGGACACAATTCAAATATCATGGAGCTGCAGTCAGGATCACACAGGACTTAGCAACTACATTAAGGGCTTGTAGGGCTTGGAATATAATATTCCAGAAGGCAAAAGAGCTTGGAATGCAACTGACAATCACAACTCCCCAGCAAAACTGTGCATCTTCTTCTAGGGGGAAAAGATGGACTTTCAATGAAGCAGGGGAATTTCAAATGTTGCTTTTGAAATGAACAGAGCTGAACAGAAAGTTTGACCTTCAAGTACAGGGCTCAGGTGAAGCATAGAGAATGGAGAAGGGTAAATTATGAGGGAATTAATGATGATGAACTGTATGTATTCCTGCATAGAAAAATGATACTGATAATACTCATATGAACCTCATTTAATAGAGCAGGTAGGAGGAATTTTTATAGATGAAAGCATAGGAGAGAACTGAATTTGAAGATATATTGTAAAAATGGAGTCAATGGCTAAAAGGGAAATGTAATGGGAGTAAGAGAAAGAAGTGGAATAGGCTAAGATATTTCTTTTTTTTTGCAATGATAGGGAAGTGGAGGAAGGTGAGCAGGAATGAGGGAAACTTCACTCTTATCAGAAATGGCTCAGAGAAGAAACAGCATACACAATAGGGTATAGACATCTAGAATAAAAAGGAGAGAAGGGGGACAGGGGGAAGGAGGGGGATGAGGGTGATAGAGGAGAGGGTAAATCATAGGAGAGAATAGTCAGATATAACACATTTTCTTTTTTACTTTTTGCAAAATGCTGGGATTGGGTGGTTGTCAGGGACCACAGGCCAATTTAAGTACAATTAAGTACAATTGGTTGCTGGGTCTCTGGGGTGGTATGTAGGCTTGGGGCCTCTTGACCCCAAGGTTGGTCCTCTGTCCACTGCCACTCAGCTGCCCTACAGCACATTTTTGAAGAGGGACAGAGTGCAAGGAGAGAGAAAATATAATAAGATGGTAGTGGGGAGGAATGGATGGAGGGAATTACAATCAGCAACAGCAATTGTGGAAAAATATGGAAGTAACTTATGTGATGGACTTATGATAAAGAATGTAATCCACCCGAGAAAAAGCTGATGTATTTTTCTCTTTCTTTTACTTTATTTCTCATGAGGTTCTAAATTATTGTAGGGGAGGGGATATTATGTTTGCTCCTAAACAAGAATATTTTAGTAATATATAAATAAAATCATATTATCCAAAAAACCAATCTGGTTATAAGGGCAAGGAGAAAAATTTAGTTTTTTTTTTTCCTTAACCAATCAGATAACCCAGAAGGTGGGAATATGGGACACTGTGGAGGATCAGCAGAGGAAAATTTGGGTAGGTGAGGCCTTGTGATATCTCTCAACTCACCCTGTTGGTGAAGTCCAGTCAGATGGGTCAGTAGCTGATTGCGGTGTACCTCAATACTATTAGACTCCATGATGAATAATAAGTTCAGGTTACACATTCTGCAACCATAGACTAGAAGAACATCAATATTATTTATTTCTTTATAGAAACTGAGGATCAGGGAGATTGAATGACTTGCTTTTGGGTGTCCCGTGAGTCCTTATAGGATGAGGATTAAAACACTGAACTCGGTCATATAATTTACTCTAGTCATTTTGATGAAAAGAGTACTGTGTCCTCAGAACAAATAATTATTTTGATATTTAATACTATATTATGGTCAATGGTAACCCTCTCATTTTACATATGAGGAAACTGAACCCCAAGAAGATTAAATTACTTGTTCAGGGGTTACATAAGACTATAGAGAACATGGAACATGTTTTAATATGACCTGAAATCTGATCAGCTTTTGATAAAATTAACCCAATTTAAAATATAAAGTATATTTAGATTTTCCTTTCTTTGAAGAGGCAGCTCCTCTCTCTCTCTCTCTCTCTCTCTCTCTCTCTCTCTCTCTTTTTGCAAGGCAATGTGGTTGTGACTTGCCGAAGGCTACACAGCTATAATTATTAAGTGTCTGAGGCCAGATTTGAACTTGGGTCCTCTTGACTCCAGGGCTGGTACTCTATCCACTGTGCCACCTAGCTGAGCCAGTAGCTCTCTTCTTAGTAACACCATTGATTTGCTGGGAATCTAGTATTTAATATTGATATGCTTCTAGCTCCTTTGAAGATCATATCTTTTATAAGCCTTCCATCTAAATATTAGAGGTAATGAATTAAGTACTGTTTATGTTTTTGCTCTGGAGACTCATAGAAATGGAAAGTAATAATTCTTCTCCTCTTCCTGTGTTCCTGCTCAAAACATAAAATGATAGAATAGAATTCTTCTTCCTTAGATACTTCCTTAGAATTATAGCACTGTATTCCCCTCACATGGATAAGGCTGACCCCTAGTGACCAACTGTGATTACTCCTTAGGGAAGTCCCTGTTTTGCGTCCCCTGGCCTTTTTATTGTGTGTGTGATCTGAAGGACTTGAGATTTTCCCTAAAGAGTTACTTTGTACGATAAAATGCAATTATTTGAGTATGTAGTTAACTCTTGCTGAATTTGCTTTTCATACTATCTTTACTAGTCTTGGTTTATAAATTTGTCTCAGAAGCAAAGATTGCAGGAAAGTCTTATTTACTTTAACAATAGCATATTGGGGGGCAGCTAGGTGGTGCAGTGGATAAAGCACCGACCCTGGAGTCAGGAGGACCTGAGTTCAAATCCGGCCTCAGACAATTATTACCTAGCTGTGTGACCTTTGGCAAGTCATTTAACCCCATTGCCTTGCAAAAACTTAAAAAAAATAGCGTATTGGTACCTATCATGGTTGTCTACCTGACATACTGAAAATAAATATACTTAAATGGCACATTTTTTTTAGGTTTTTGCTAGACAATGGGGTTAATTGACTTGCCCAGGGCCACACAGCTAGGTAATTATTAAGTGTCTGAGGCCGGATTTGAACTCAGGTACTCCTGACTCCAGGACCGGTGCTTTATCCACTGAGCCACCTAGCCACCTGACACATTTTTTTTTAAAGATTTTATTTATTTTGAGTTTTACAATTTTCCCCCCAATCTTATCTTACTTCCCTACCCCCACCCCCACCCCCACAGAAGGCAATTTGCTAGTCTTTATAATGTTTCCATGGTATACATTGATCCAAATTGAATGTGATGAGAGAGAAATCATATCCTTAAAGAAGAAACAAAGTATAAAAGATAGCAAGATCAGACAATAAGATATCAGTCTTTTTTTCTAAATTAAAGATAATGTCCTTGGTCTTTGTTCAAACTCCACAGTTCTTTCTCTGGACACAGATGGTATTCTCCATTGCAGACAGCCCAAAATTGTCCCTGATTGTTGCACTGATAGAATGAGCAAGTCCATCAAGGTTGATCATTGCCCCCATGTTGTTGTTAAGGGGGTACAGTCTTTTTCTGGTTCTGCTCATCTCACTTAGCATCGGTTCATGCAAATCCTTCCAGGTTTCCCTGAATTCCCATCCCTCCTGGTTTCTAATAGAATAATAGTGTTCCATGGCATACATATACCAGTTTGCTAAACCCTTCCCCAATTGAAGGACATTTACTTGATTTTCAATGCTTTGCCACCACAAACAGGACTGCTGTGAATATTTTTGTATAAGTAATGTTTTTACCTTTTTTCATCATCTCTTCAGGGTATAGACCCAGTAGTGGTATTGATGGATCAAAGGGTATGCACATTTTTGTTGCCCTTTGGGTGTAGTTCCGAATTTCTCTCCAGAAAGGTTGGATGAGTTCACAGCTCCAACAATGTAATAGTGTCCCAAATTTCCCACAACCCTTCCAACAATGATCCTTATCCTTTCTGGTCATATTGGCCAGTCTGAGAGGTGTGAGGTGGTACCTCAGAGAAGCTTTAATTTACATTTCTGTAGTAAGTAATGATTTAGAGCAATTTTTCATATGACTATGGATTGCTTTGATCTCCTCATATGTAAATTGACTTTGAATATCCTTTGACCATTTATAAATGACACATTTTTAAATTAATTCTTCCTTAACTTTATTTGTCAGATCCATATTTATTCCTCTTCTAAAGTCAACTTAGTATTTTGAATCTAGATCATTATAAACTTACTAATCAGCAAAAACTACAAAATAATGAATAAAATAATAAAAGTCCTTATATTGTAATGTACATAATTTAGTAGAAGACCCAAATTAACAAAAAAGCAAATTTCTACTGTGTTTCCTACTGAATACATTTGAAATTCTTCTACTTTTCTTTTTAAATGATAGATTCTTTAGTAACACATACATGTAGTCAAAAATACAAGGCAAATTTTTCAAATGAAATAGTGATATCAGAAATAGGAACAGACTGCCTGGTAAGCATGTTTCTGAATTGAACAGGAAGTTTGAATAGGCAACTTTTAAGATTTGTTATAAGATCTAATTCTATGCCACCTGCTGATTTCAGAATGAGAGATAACTTCATTGTTAATATAGTTTTTACTGGAAACCAAATAATCTTATTCCTCTGGAGATCAGGAAAATGAAAGAGAATTCAAGAATAAAAGATTTGACACAAGAACCATAAATCAGAAGGTTAGAGTCTAATGAAGAAATAGGGAGTGTTTAAAAATAGCCCATGGAAAGGATTTTTCAGCATTCTTAAACCAGAGCCATCACAGGAGCTGGCACATAGCAGCTTTTAATAAATGCCTGGTGTTTAAGTGACTGATCAGGTTTGATTGACTAGCAATAATGGCACTGAATGTTTTAGACCTAAACTAGGTTATTAAAACTCCAAGTGTAGCTTGGCATAACCAATTTTGTTTGCTGGAGGCAGGAAGCCTTGAATTCATATTCTGCTTCTGACACTAATTGTCAGACACTTTTCAAGACCCTCATTTTCTTCATCTGTAAAATAATGTTTATTGGTTTATTTTGAGGATCAATTGAAATGACAAAATGTAGATTTTCCCAAAGGTTTAAGCACTAATGTGTCAGTAATTATTATTCTTTTTATATTTATATATCATTATACTTTATATATATATTTTACATATATATATTTATACCTTCAAATTCCCTCATACTATATGGCAAGATTCACTTGTATGCCTAGAATAAACTTCCCAAATATTACCAAAATATTTCTAATAGGACCTTTTTTTTGATAGCAAAGAATTAGAAACAAAGTAGATGCCCCTCAATTGGGGAATGGCTAAACAAATTATAGTACATAAATGTAATAGAATATTATTGATCTATAAGAAATTATATGGGGCAGTTAGGTGATATGGTGGATAAAGTACTAGGTGTGGATTCAGGAAGGCTCATATTCCTGAGTTCAAACTTAACCCTTGCCAGCTGTATGACCCTGTGAAAAATCATTTAATCCTAATTGCTTCAGTTCAGTTTGCATTTATAAAATAAGCTGGAATAGGAAATGGCATGGTAATTCATTATCTTTGCCAAGAAAATCCAAATGGAGTGACAAAGAGTTAAACACAACTGAAATAACTGAGCAACAAAAAGAAATGATGTATGTGATAAATATGGAAAATCATGGAAAGATCTATATGAACTAAAACAGAGTAAAGTAAGCAGAGCCAAGGAAACAATTTTTCAATAACTTCAACTATGCAAATGGAAAGAACAACCACATACAAACACAAAAGTGAATGCAACAAAATTATAAAGATTATGACTCAAATGAAAGCATGTGAAAAGACATCTTAAATCCACCCCTCTGTGGAGGTGATAGGTCTAGAGATATTACAGATAATATGTTTTTGGACAATTATCAGTTGCATTGATTTTTTTCCTTATTTAAAAAGTGCTATTTGTTATATAAAATGGATCCCTGGGATAAGGCTACTAGGAGTAATTATGATGATGTAAGAGGTAGAAGACATTAATAAGTTATTTTAAAAGCACTAAAAAGCATAGGAAGTTTTTATAATGTTAAATAGTATTAAGAACTAGATTTACACATCGATGTGGATAAACTAGAAGCTTTTCTAATAAAATTAGATGGAAAGCAAGAATTTCCCTATCAACATTGTTATATAATGTAGTATTAGAAAATCTAGTTATAGAAAAAAGACAAAGAAAAAAGTCAAGAAAATAAGCATCAGCAAAAAGGGAGGAATGAATTAAAAAGTATTTATTAAACTCTTACAACGAATGGGTCAATCACTGTACCAAGTATCAGGGGTACAAAAAATTGATACAGACCCTGTTCGTAACATGTTCACCTTCTAATTGGAGGAGATAATACGTAAAATTCATCTGCAACACCTAGAAAAACCTGGAAGTCCTAAGGGTACAGAATCAGGGTATGTGGCTAATTCCAGGGGTTCTTAGGTCATATAAGGAAATAATATGACAATGCCAGGAAGTCTGTAGGGCATAGAAGCAGGTCAGATTTTAAAAGCCTAGAGGACTTAAGGAAGTGACAGGGCATCTAGTCAGGTCTGGTGCATTAAAGAATTGGTGATTGCCATCTTGATAAATTGTGTGAGCAGTTAAGCAGATTCTGGGAAGCCTGGTTTAGTGCAGAAAACCTTGCATTTTGTACAAGGCTCTGTACAGAGTATGTCACTGAGGGAGGAAAATAAGGGGGAAAGGAATTTAAGTGATTACTTTATGCAGATATAATATAGTCTATATAGAGAAATCTAGAGATTCAATTGAAAATTTAATAACAGCAAACTGGTAGTATTTATATGTATGCTTATACCTACACATGTGATTGTGTCAGTAGTAAAAGATAAAGGAATTATTTTCAAACCAGCAAAAGAATGTATGAAATACTTAGGAGTCTCCTTGCCAAGATATTCTTGGGAGTTACAGGGATACAACTACAAAACAGTCTTGACATAAATAAAGACTGACTTAAAAGAAATAGGGAAATATTATTTATGGTTGCTCCACTGACCACATAACAAAAATAATAATGCTTCCTAAATTAATTTACTTATTCAATGTCATGCTAATCAAATTGCCAAAAGATTACATTCAAAAGCTAGAAAAAAAATAAAATTGTCTAGTTTCAAGGGAAAAAAATGAAAAAAAATGGAAAGAAAGACTAGCAGTTATTAAGTGACTGAGGCCGGATCTCAAACTGTCCTATAAAACAGTAATCATAAAAATTCTTTGGTACTAAGAAATATAAACTGTGTAACAGATTAGATGTATAACAAATGAAAATAATCCAGTGTTTAAGAAACTTGATAAATCCTAAGATGGTAACTTAAGAATTTTAATCAATATCATAACCAGGCAGAGTTCAAGACTAATAAAGCAGCAGACTACCTGCCTTCTGACGGAAGGATGATGAACTCAAGCTACAGAATAGTAAAGTGAGACAGACTTTTTTGGAACTGATCACCATATACTTTTGTTTTGCTTGAGTATACTTAGTTGTTATGAAGATTTAAATTGTTTTTTTTTGGGGGGGGTAGGGTGGAATCTAAAGGGGAAAGGGAAGATAGCTATGGGAGATTGCCAAAATAAAAAGAAAAGAAGGGTCACAAACATTTTAAAAATATGCACAGAAGAGAAAAGGATGGTCATAAGGAAACACAGACAAGCTGGACAACTTTGAAAGCAACATGTAACATCTATAACAGTCTTTCAAAACATGTAGCTAGGTGGTGCAGGGGATAGAGCACTGGCTATAGTCAGGAGGACAGGAGTTTGAATCCACCCTCAAATACTTGACTCTTACTAGCTGTGTGACCTTGGGCAAGTAAGTCACTTAAGGCTGATTGCCTCGAATCCAGGACCATCTTTAGTTGTACTGATTTGTATCTGGTTGTGGTACACAGGCTATTCTAGCAGCCATGCCACCTGGACAGTCTCAGGAGCTGGCATGCCACCCTGAGAGAGACGGTGTGCCGGAGTCCTTGGGAGCTGGACATTCCGCCCCACAGACCAAGGGCACTAGACACAGCTGTGTTTTACTACCTCCCCCAATGTACCCCCTTATCCTGTAACGCAAGAAGACGCTGCATGTACACCCCGCTTGTGCACCCCCCCAATTTCCTCATTATTCTTTGTTCTACCCCGTAAGACCTAACAGTATATATGTAATAGCTAAGCAGTAATAAAATTGAGCTGGAGGCATAAGGCAGTGGTGGCTTGACTCTTTATTCTAAGCTCCCCTCCGGGAGGGAGGTCATTGCTGTGGGCCCCAAGGAAGCAAGCAAGCCATAACATCTGGTCACTGGATCGAGATGACTCTGGTGGAGAAGGTGAGGCTGGTGATTTAGCACAGCATCCCTATATAAATCCAATTTATGTACTTGTCATGACATCACCTCCCCTGATATCAAGGTTTCTTCTAGAATGAAGGAAAGATATCATTAAAAAAGGAAGCTGTGTACAATATCTTACTCTATAGTTTTCCTATATAGGAGGACCTGAGTTCCAATCCAGCCTCAGACACTTAATACTTACCTAGATGTGAAACCTTGGGCCAGTCACTTAAACCTATTGCCTTGCCAAAACAAAAAAAAAAAACAAAAAAAGAATAAAAGCATAAAATTTTAAAAAGCAAACACATACAAAATAGAAAATGAAAAGGGAAAGACAAATGTCTTTCTGATCCACAAAGCCAGAGACCACAAGGAATAGTCTATTCATGGGAAAAAGAATATTAATGGAGGAAACAAATTTTTTCTTTTTTCACCTTTTTTTGTTGCTCTCATTGGGATACAGACTCAGTAGCTATATTGCTGGAACAAAGGGTATGAACAAAGGGAACAGTTTTATTGCCTTTGGGGCATAATTCCAAATTGTTCTAGAAAAGCTAGATCAGTTCACATCTCCACCAACAATACATTAGTGTCCCAGTTGTCTCACAATCCTGCAATGTTGATAATTTTCCTTTTTAGTCATATTGACCAATCTGGTATGTATGAGTTGGTGCCTCAGAGTTGCGCATTTAAGGTGCATTTCTCTAATCAATAATGATTTAGAGCATTTTTTTTCATGACTTTAGATAGCTTTAATTTCTTCATCTGTCAATGGGCACCAGTATTTCTAAAGAATCAGTGTCCAAAAAGATAAACAACAGCAAAGTCATTGGCCTCAGATATTTATATACAGCTGGGCAAAGTCTGAGTAACAAACAAGCTGAATTAGAGATCTCAATAAAAGGAAGTAAATTTGATCTGAGGTGTATTGGATATATATTGATGGAAATTGAACCATCTTCTTTCCAGCTCAAATGTGAAGCACAAGGAAGGAAGAAATAGATCTTTGCAAGAGATTATTTTGGGGATATGTTTTTTCCTTTCTTCAGATTTTTTAAAGTTTTTTTTCTCCTTCAATTATTTATTGTTAATTTTAATTTTTTTTAGGTTTTTTTTTTGCAAGGCAAATGGGGTTAAGTGGCTTGCTCAAGGCCACACAGCTAGGTAATTATTAAGTGTCTGAGACTGGATTTGAACCCAGGTACTCCTGACTCCAAGGCCGGTGCTTTATCCACTATGCCACCTAGCCGGCCCTACGCCACCTAGCCACCCCTTTAATTTTTTTATTTTAAAAACTTTTGATTTCCAAGGTCTCTTCCTCCTGCCTATCTCTCTCCTATATTGAAAAGTAATGCAATATGTTTTCAATTATGTGTGAAGTCATATGTTAAAAAAATAAGAAACAAAGAAAGTGAGAAAAGTATGCTTCAGTCTGCACTCATCATTTCTGAGGTGGATAGCATGGAATATTACTATACTATAAGAAACATCAAATATGAAGAATTGGGAAAAATAAAAAATTAATATGGATACAGAGTGAAGTAAACAGAACAATGAAAATAACTGCAACAATGTAATCAGAATGAATAAAAAGATGAAACTGAGTGCTGTGTGATAGTAATAACCAACTTTGACCCCAAAGAAAAGTTGAGAAAATGTACCCGGGGGACTGTGGGCATGGAATACTGTATAAATTGTCACAATTTAGGTATTACTTGGCTTTGATGAAAAGACTTTTTTCCATATTTCTTTTAAAATTTTTATTATGACAGATGGATCCATGAAAATGAAACTGATAGAAAAATAAAAGGAATCAATAAAAAACATTTTTTATATTTTTTATTTTCCAGGTATATGTTATGAAAGTTTTTCATTTGCATATTTATGTTACATATTTTTCTACCACCTTCCTTTCCCACTCCCCTCCCCTCAGTGGCAAACAGTCTAGTGAACACTACATTTATGTTTAACATATTTACATATTACTCATTTTGTCATAAGGAATTAGGACTAAGGGAAAAGGAAAAAAACCCATGGAGTAGGAAGTAAAAGCCTAAGAGAAATTTTTAAAAAGTAAACATAGCATACATTCAGATTCTATGATTTTGTTTGTTTTTTCCCTTTGGGTGTAGATGTTATCCATAATAGGTCTTTCAGGATTGTCCTATATCTCTGAACTACTGAGAGGAGCTGCATTCACCATAGTTGATCAATCATAATGTTATTTAATGTGTACCATGTTCTCTTGGTTCTGCTTCCTTTGCTAAACATCAGTTTGTGTAATTCTTTCCATACTTCTCTAAAGTCTGACTATTCATGTTTTCTTATAGAACAATAATACTCCATAACATTCATATGACCTAACTTGTTCAGCCATTCCTCAGTTGATGGGCATCTCTTCAATTTCCAATTCTTTGCCACTACAAAAAGAGCTGCTATAATCATTTTTGAACATGTAGAACTTTTCCCATTTTTATGATTTCTTTTGGATATAGGCCTAGTATTAGTATTTCTAGGTCAAAAGGAAAGATCAGATTCATCACACTTTGAGCATAATTCCATATTGGAACTCTCCAGATTGCCTGGATTAGTTTACAACTCCACCAACAATGCATTAATGTCCCAGTCCTCTCCGAACCTCTCCAATTGATCATTTTCCCTTTTTGTCATCTTAGCCAATCTGATAGGTGTGAGATGATACCTCATAACTGTTTTAATTTATATTTCTCTAATCAATAATTATTTGGAGCACTTTTTCATAGATTATATATAGCTTTGATTTCATTTGAAAACTCTATGTTCATATCCCTAATTTATCAAATAGGGAATGACTTGTATCCTTATAAATTTGATTAAATTCTCTATATATTTTAGAAATGAGACCCTTGGAAAAACCTCTAGTTGTGAAAATGGTTTCCCAGAAAAGCAAAATTTTTTTAAAAAGGACCTTTATCTTCCTTTAAAATTCATCCTCAGGTACCTCATCCTCAACAAAACTTTTCCCGATTGCCCTAGTTCTTAATATTCCCTCTCTCTTCTCAAACTATAACCTATCTGTGTACATATTTTCTGCTAAGGAAAATGAGATTGAACTTTTTGGTGTATCTATTATGAGCTTTAATGCATATTGAATTGAATGAGGTAGATTCTAATTCCCTTCTAATTTTGTTGAACTAATATTATTTCCATTGCTATCATTTAGAAGATGTTTTCTAGTATTGAAGACCTGCCTTCATGAGCAGTACTTTGTTGCCATGTGAAATCACATGCATACTTAGGGAATTTGTTTTTTGAGTAAATGGAACATCTGAAATTTTGCTGTTCACGAAGAACTATCATCTACACAGAATTAGAAGTAGAATACAAAAGTTGTCAAAATGCACATTTAGGCTGTATGGAGGGGAAAATTTTGTCTCCAAAAATGAATGAGCTGCCTTGGTAGATTCCTAGTGGGTTCTCTTTCCCTGATTCAAGTAAAGCCTGGAAAGTCATTGGTTATGTATGTTGTTGAGAAACTTCCAATTCCTAGATTCTCTGACTCTGTCCTCTGACATCAAACCCAGTGCTTTCCCCCTCTCCTCAAGGTGCAGGCTCTTCCTGGTAAGAGCCTGGTAAAGTAGAAACTGAGTAAAATAACTTTTTCTAGGATTTGTTGAAGGAGAAAATTCAAATAATCCCTGGGATTAAACTTCCAACTAATGCTGATTTACTTTTTGATACTACTATTAATCATTATTGGTATAGTATGTAAAAATAATGTAATGAGGTTCTTTATTTTTTTTTAAGGTTTTTTACAAGGCAATGGGGTTAAGTGGCTTGCCCAAGGCCACACAGCTAGGTAATTATTAAGTGTCTGAGACTGGATTTGAACCCAGGTACTCCTGACTGCAGGGTTGGTGCTTTATCCATTGAGCCACCTAGCCACCCCCAGTTCTTTATTTTTAATCCTTGATTCTTACCCCTTTAAAGTAGACTAAGAAGTTGTATATCTTTTTTAGAATTTCATCCTTTTAATAGAATTAAAACAGCTAGGTGATTCAGGGGAAAGAGAACTGGACTTGGAATCAAGAAGATTCATTAGATACAGAAAAACTCAGATACTTATAGTTGTGTGACCCTGGGCATGTCACTTAACCCAGTTTGCCTCAGTTTCTTCATCTGTGAAATGAACTGGAGAAGGAAATTGAAAACCAATCCAGTATCTTTGTCAAGAATATCTCAAATGAGGTCACAAAGAGTTGGACATGACTGAATGACTAGTCAACAACAACAAAGATTATATTTTTGGTATTCATAATTACTCTGTATTGCATTTCAGATGAAAATATTATGAAATCCAGTTGATAAAACTTAATCTTCTTTGGGCAGGCAGCATACTTTGAAGAAAACATCTCTTAGGAACAGTTAATTCACCTTTAACCTCCTTGTCTTCTTCTAATCCATTCATGAATTAGAGGACTGGAAGACTGCAGAGATGGTTGACCAGTGAAATGCTTTATTGAAAAATCAGCTAAGGGGATGAAAGTGAGTGCTGAATGGAGATTTTAAAAAGTTGAACTCTGGCTAAGGCAGGGATTGGATGGGAGTGAGATAGAAAAAAGGATGCCAAGAATCTTAATTGAAACCAAGTTGCTTTTGAGAATAAGAAGGAAGGAAGGAAGGAGACAAAAGAGGAAATACATGTACATAAAAAAACCTAGACAGATTCAAGCAAATGAGATGTAATGTTGAAGAACAATAGAAAAGACATGGTAAAAAACAAATCCAAAGGAAACTAATACTTTTGATCTTGATAAACAATCAGATATTATCATTCTTCCCACAAAGAAATAGGGAAGCAAGTGGAGGCTGCAAAAGAAAAAAAATAATTTGAGGCAGCATCTTAGATAGTAAAGTTATTTGGATGGTTAAATTTTAAGATGGGGGAAATGAAAATTAACTTGGGAAAATACACTAAACATTTGGGCAGAGGTTTTTTTCTATGTTCTAATTTAAATTTCTGTTTATCTCTTACTATTAAGTCACTGAGGTAGCAAAATGGATAGTGCTGGACCTAAAGTCAGGAAGACCTGAGTTAAATCCTGCCTCAGACATTTACTTAGCTGTGTGTTTCTAGGCAAATCTCTAACTTTTTTTTTTTTTTTTGGTGAGGCAATCTGAGTTAAGTGACTTTCCCAGAGTTACAAAGCTAGTGTTAAAATCTGATTTGAACTTCTGACTCCAAAGCTGGTCCTTGATCTAATGCCTCACCTACCTGCCCCTTAAATCTCTTAACTTCTGTTTGCCTCTGTTTTCTCATCTGTAAAATGGGGATAATAATAAACACCTATTTCCTAGGGTTATTGTGAAGATCAAATGAGGCAATATTTTTAAATGGCTAAATAATTGCCTAGCACACAGAAAGAACTTTTAAAAAATGCCTTTTCCTCTGCTCTCTGAGAGGCAAAAATCAGTTCATAGAAGACATTTAGATAAAATAAACAGAAAATATGACAGTGTCTGAAATTGGGTTGGAAAGAAGAAAGGAAATGGGAGAAAGAGAAGACTTTTGGGGAGTATTTGACTCATTGATGTTGAGATACAACTAGTAACCTTAGCTCAGATCTCTGCTGAGATGCATATTCTTGGTGTCTTCCTTCTCTGTTGAACCTCACCTCTCCTTTCACTTCCTCCTTTTAGTTTCTCTTTTTACCTGTGGCCCTTGTGCTGCCAAAGCTTTGATCTCAGTTGGGTAAATATTGGATCACTCTGAGATGCTGCTTCCCAGGGCTACTGCCACTCAGATCTTGAGGTCACCCTCTCACAGACTAAGCAAGAACTCTTATACGTGCCTCAGGTCAGCCTTCCTGCTCAAAGAATGCTACAGGTTCAAGTCCATCTCAGGGTTCAGGAAAATTCTTTATCCCCAAAAGGCTAAACCTTCCACAATGTACTAAGCAAACAGCTACAACATGAGGACAGTGTGCGTAGGAAATAGTTTATATATAAGATAATAATGATATATTTGAGTCCAAATACAAAGTATAATATATATGTTAGGACTATTAAAGCCCAGAATGAGTTGGATATTTGCAATAAATAGTAAGGGTTTTAAAAAGTTTGTTACAGTGGGTAGAGACAAAAGGAAGGGTTGAGAAAAATTAGATGGAAATTTGGGATATGTGGGAGGATGATGAACTATTTAGTGACAGATGCATGAAATCAGAGAAGGCAGAATTTCTATGTTTCTGCTCGTTTTTTCTCTATCAATAAAACAATTTTCAGATATGAATACATAAAACAAAATTGGTTAATAAGGATATATAACTTAAGAAAAATTAAGAGATCAAAACTTAAAAAAATCAACAACCTTAATATCTCTCTTTCCCAGACTGGAAGTGCAGAGGCTGCTCACTCAGTAGCGGCCTATTCTTCCCATTCTTCCCTTTCTGATTGGCATAGGACCTGCTATTTCCAACTTGGATCAGTTCAAATCCTTCTCCTCTTTAGGCACCCTGCTGAGGTAACTTGTCCTTTCCTCCAACTCTCTGGGTCTCACATATCAATATCAAACAGTTAGAGACCCAATGGGCTAAGCTCTCAAACTCAAGAGACTGCTAACCCTAGCCTTCCAGTAAACTGGAATTATGCAGTTCAACATTGGTTTAAATGAAGTGAAGTAAGAGAGCACCTGCTTGTCCTCAGTCAGTTAAAATCATTAGACTTTGATGAATTTTATTTGTAATGGGTGGGTGCTAATGCTGATGATCTTTACTAAGTTCTTGGAAATTGGAGAGGGGCTGCAAAAATTGGAGAGATTAGTAAATGCAATTCTAATTTTCAAAACAGAGGGAGAAAGAAAACCTTTCCAATTTTAGTCTGTATTAATATAGGAAATTTTCTCATCTGGGAATTCTCAGTATTAATCATGGATTCAGTCCATATTCCTATAGTGCCTTGAACATGTTTATGACAGTCTACCTGTACTAATCAGAGCACATCTGGATCTAAGAGTGCTAATTTCTAGGTTGGTTTGATTACTATTTAGCTATTGGGCCTACTTAACTTTCTTGTACTTTGTACTGTCTGAAAAATTCAATTCAATTTAATTACTTTTTAAGTGTCTTTTATAAGAGCCCTTTGGCAGATGCTGTTAGTGATATAAAAGAAAATAGCGATTCTAAAAAAACCCATACCTCATAAGAATTTTAAAAAAAGACAAATCAGCATATAAACCTACAAGAAAAAAGGCCACTTTTATTTTATTTTATTTTTTATAATTTTTTACAATTTATTTTCCCAGCAATATGCAATGATAGTTTCCAAACAACAGTCATTTTTTGGAAAGTTTTGAAATTTACATTTTTCTCCCTCCTGACTTTCTCTCTCCCCCATCCCCATGAGAAAGCAATCTAATATAGGATATACATGTAAGAAAAATCAAATCAAATCAGAAAAAAATTAGAGGAAAAAACATTAGACAACTTTTAAAAATTGAAGATAATAAGCTTTGGTCTATATTTAGACTGTACAGTTCCTTCTCCAGATAAGGACAGTATTTTCCATTGCAAGGTTTTTAGAATTGTCTTTGATTATTGTGATGCTGGAATGAACAAATCCATCATAGTTGATTATCACACAAAAAAGTTCACTTTTAGAGAGAAGATTATTGGTGATCAAGTCAGTTAAGTGTACAATGAATAGGGTCCTTAACCTGGGAGTTATTTATCAAGTGGCTACTAAGGTACCAGGCACTAAGTACTCAGAAAGCAAAGAAAGACAAAAGGCAGTTCTTACCCTCTAGAAGCTCATAGGCTACTAGAGGAGACACATGCAAACAACTGTGAGCAAAAATAATATCTACAGAATAAAATGGGGGGAGAGAGAGAGAGAGAGAGAGAGAGAGAGAGAGAGAGAGAGAGAGAGAGAGAGAGAGAGAGAGAGAGAGAGTCAGAGAGACAGGGACAGAGACAAAGAGACAAAGAGACAGGGACAGAAACAGAGAAAGACACAGACAGAAAGAAAACAGAAATAGCAAGGTCACTGGATATCAGAATACAGGGTGAAAGGGGTCAGAAGATGGGAAAAGAAGGGAAAAGATAACAGGTTATGAATGATTTTGAATGTCAAACATTTTATATTTTATCTAGAGGTGATAGAGAACCACTGGAGTTTATTGGGATTTAGTAAGATTACTTTGACAACTAATTGGCAATTAGGAAGATTACTTTGAGTGGAAGACAGACTAAAAATGAGAAGAGACTTGTAGTAGGCAGACCAATTAGCAGGTTATTGCAATTATCCAAACTTGAGGTGATAAGGGTCTGTATAAGGAGGGGGGTGGGGTTGATGTTGCAGTATTAGAGGAAAAAAGGGGATATATATGACAGATGTTACAAAGGTAAAATCAAAAACATTGGCAACAGATTGGATATGATGGGGAGGGGTGAGAGAAAGGAATTGAAGGTGACTCACCTGAAAGACTGAAAAGATTATCTTCCTAGTAATGTCAAGGACCCTTGAAATTAGGAAATTAGGAAGGGGGGGGATTTGGAGAAAAGATTATGAGTTCAGTTTTAGATATGTTAAGTTTAAGATGCTTACAGGATATCCAATTCATAGGCAGTTACAGATTTGAGACTGGAGATCTAAAGAGAGGTTAGGGTTGAATTAGTAGATTTAAGAATCATGAGCATAGGGATGATAACTGAATCCAAGAGAGGTGATGAGATCATTAAGTGAAACAGCTTTAAAAGAGAAGAATAGCAGAACCAGAAGAACATTGTACACCCTAATAGCAACATGGGGGCGATGATCAACCTTGATGGACTTGCTCATTCCATAAGTGCAACAATCAGGCACAACTTTGAGCTATCTGCAATGGAGAAGACCATCTGTATCCAGAGAAAGAATTGTGGAGTTTGAACAAAGACTAAAGACTATTACCTTTAATTTAAAAAAATTATCTTATGTAATTTTGCCACCTCTTATACTTTATTTTTTTCCTTAAGGATATGATTTCTCTCTCATCACATTTAACTTAGATCAATGTAATCCATGGAAACAATGTAAAAACTAACAGACTGCCTTCTCTGGGCAGTGGGGGAGGGAAGTGAGATTAGGGGGAAAAATGTAAAATTCAAAATAAATAAATAAATTTTAAAAAAAGAGAGAAGAGGGGCAGCTAGGTGGCTCAGTGAATAGAGCACTGGCCTTGGAGTCAGGAGTACCTGGGTTCCAATCTGACTTCAGACACTTAATAATTACCTAGCCCTGTGGCCTTGGGCAAGCCACTTAACCCCATTGCCTTGAAAAATCTAAAAAAAAAAAAAAAGAAAAGAAAAAAAGAAGGAAAAATCAAGAAAGAGCCCTGTTGAATACCCTTAATTAACAGACTTGATATGGATGAAAATCTGTTGAAGAAGACTGATAAGCAGTAGAGAGGTAAAAGGAGAACCAGAAGAGATCAGTGTTTTCAGATACAAGATAGGAGAGTATAAAGGAGAAGAGGGTGACTGAAGGTATCAAAGACTGAAGAAAAAATAATGAAGATTGAGAACTAACATTTGGCAATTGAGACATGATTAGCATGTTAAAAAGAATTATTTCTCATAGAATGATAAAGTCAGAAGTCAGACAATAGAGAGTTTAAAAAGAGAGTGAAAGAATGGAAAATGGAAGCACCTATTGTACATGGTCTTCTCAAGAAGTTTAGCCAAAAAAAGGGAGGAGAGAAATGGGATGAAAGTTAGCCAGGGATGTGTAAGTCAAGGGAAGATTTTTTGGAAACATGGCATATTCATGTTTGTAGGTAGTTTGAAAGTAACCTATAGACTGGGAAGATTATTGGTAAGTAAAAGAGTGAACAGTGACCGATAGAGGGATCAATCTGATAGAGAAGAATAGATGGAATGAGATCACTTGTGCAAGTAAATCATTTTGCTTTGGTAAGAAGGGTCACCTCATCATCTGAGATAGTGGTGAAGATAGCAATAGTGGTATTTAAGAGGGAATTTCAGGGAACGGCAACATTTTTCAGTGAAACATGAAGCAAGGTTCTCAGCTGGGAGGGTTTAAGGAGGGAAGAAAAGGTTTGCAAAAGCTGCCAAGGTACACCAATCTGGCATCCAACACTAACTGTGTCATTAATTGTGTGACTCTGGGCAAGTCATTTCACTGCTGAGGCTCAGTTTCTTCATCGCAAAATGAGAATGATAATTATTATTAATAACAAGTATTAGTGTTTTTTGTGCAAGGCAAATGGTGTTAAGTGGCTTGCCCAAGGCCACACAGCTAGGTAATTAAGTGTCTGAGACCGGATTTGAACCCAAGGTACTCCTGACTCCAAGGCTGGTGCTTTATCCACTATGCCACCTAGCCACCCCTCAAGTATTAGTTTTTAACAACTAATAAAACCCACCTACAGGGTTGTAATGAGGAGTGAAATATTTATAATGTGTTTTGCAAGCCTTAAAGTACAATATACATGCTCTTAGTTATTATTAATATATATATATATTCTACTCAGAGAAATTGATTTATAGCTATTCTATAATAGTTATTGATTATTTCTTGAAATACTATATTTTAATTTCTTAAAGTTTGAGCACAATAGTCTTATGACTAAGAGAGAACTAGAAGAAAGAAAATCATATCTGATACTATCTCTTTGAGTGACCTTGAGAAAGTCACTCAGAGAAGACAGATCTCATATCTGAAACTTGCTTATACCAATGACATCATACTATAGATGAGATAATTGGAGCCTTCTTAACCACTATGGGTTATTTTTGAGTCTGTAGAAGACTTGGGAGATTCATGAAGCAGAGTTCAAATATTTGAAATATTTTCATATAATAATTTTCAGCATAATAATTTTGTTTGATTCCAGAGGGCAAAAATTGGAACCAAAGGAGGAAAGTTATGGGGAAGGCAATTGCGGTTCATGATTAAAACAATGAAAAGCACCGGCCCTGGAGTCAGGAGTATCTGGGTTCAAATCCTAAGACACTTAGCTGTGTGGCCTTGGGCAAGCCACTTAACTCCATTTGCCTTGCAAAAAAAATTTTTTTAATGGGCTGCCTTAGGGAATAATGAGTTTCCTATAACTGAAGATGTGTATAAATAGGATGAATAAACTTTTGTAGGAGGATATTACTTACAGGTCTTTCCTTAGCCCAATGTCTAGTGTATAGATAATATGATACTTGCTAACTGATGAACTTAAATGCCTATACCTTTAAATATGATTGATAATTTGATTAGGGCTTGGGATAGATAATCTAAAAGTCCCTTCCAACTGCAAGATTTTAGGATTCTATAATTGGTCTAAAAGTTGTGACTTTTCATTTTTACATAGGGTAAGCCCTATGAAAAGAGATTGTTCACTTCTAATAGGAACTGTCTTACAAAGAAAACACTAGAGGGAGATGTTTCCTCAGACTTTGTCAACCTGAACCTAGGTGAACTTTGAACATTGCTACAATAGGTTATATAGTTTTAATAAGATTTTTTGATTTTTGTAAACCATTATGCTTTACTTTTTACTATTTTATAAGAGTGAATTAAGTTATTATATGAAATCTAAGAGGAGAAAATTGAGGATGAATGATTTTGGAGGAATGGATTTTTGAAAATATATAAAATTCATCTCTCCTATAGCCAGACACAATAAAAAGAGAAGACCAATAGTTTGTACAAAATAAATGTTTTGTAATTAACAGAAGATGAAAATTTAACATTTTCCATTGTTATTAGACTTAATAAGCAATATTTATTCAAAGAGACATTTGGTGGTTAAAATGGGATTTATTTATTTATTTATTTTGCTTTGGTGGTAGTATATAGCCTTATCAGGAATTACCTTCACCAAAAGAATTTTAATAAAAATGAATGAAAACAACAATGGCGTCATTCTAATGACATAAATAAACCATGTTGAACCTTTAACCTGTTAAAATATTGTCATCAAAGAAATCTCCTCAAGGCCACCAGTCAAAATGAGCTTCCTGCCTCTTCCACTTAGATTAAACAAAGAAATATAGGAATTCTGACTTCAGGTTTAAAAACCGATGGTGGCATGTAGGCATTAGTATAGATGAAAGATGAGATGACCTGTGGCTGCTCTCAGCTGACTGTACTTCAATGTAATTCACTTTGTGTTCTCAGGCCACAAAGTAAATAGAATGAAACTGTTCAGAACAAGGCTATTGTCTTCCTCTTCACACAGTGACCTCAGGATCAGTGCACACAGAGTAGACCTTATACTTTTCTTGTTTCTTGGGGTGCATCTGACTGGCTTCTCAGGCTCTACCTTTATTTGGTGACAGCAGGCTTAAAGTTAGGAAGAAGTAGGAGAAAAATCTCTTGTTTGTGACTAACCCTAAATTGAAAATAAGTAAAGAAATTCTCTTTAAAGAGATAAAGGAGTTTGTTTCCTTACAGATTTAGGAAAATTTTTACCTAGAGGCAAACTACATGATACCTGCCCTCAATTCAGTTGAGAGGGGGCATGAGAAACATTGAAACCCATGTAGGGCTGAGTTTCAGATTTGAGGAGAAACGCTGAGGCACACCATGAGAGGAGTTCACCTAGGTGTGGCTCCTGGGCAGAATAAACTGCCCTTTGGTAGAGTTCTAGTTTAACTAATTATTGTTAATAATTAAGTGAAAAGTTTACTTGTTTCTGTGCTGCCCAAGAACTGAAACTTTTGTCTGAATCACTAAATTTTACTATCCTGGACAAAGATCCAGTTGGCTTACCCTTGTAAAGGCTTTGCTGAGCTTTTGTCAAGCAAGATCATAGATGTAGAAATTGATAGAATTATTAAAAGCTAAGAGTTGTTTAAGGAACTTAGAAATCTTCCAGTCCAAAACCTTGGTCAATAGAACTAATTAAGGAAAAGATCTTTTATTTATCCTCATCATCAGTTTTTCCTTCAGTGTACAAGCCTAACATTTGTATCACATTTTCAATTAAAAAAGCATTAATTAACTACTATTTATCTACAAGGTCTTTTTCTAGTTATTCAAGATGGAAAAAATAATAGTTCCTGTTTTTAAGAATTATACATTCTACTAGGATATAACACTTATAAATTTTATACACACATATATATGATATGTGTGTAAACATACATACACATGCAGAGATAGATGGTGTTTGGCCTTTATTCAGAGAAGACCATGACATCCAGGGAGGTGAATTTGAGTGGATTTGAATGAATTGGATTTTAGTGAGGGGCTGCTATGCTAAGTCACTAGCCAGCCTCAGCCTCACTCTCTCCTCCACAGCCATCTGGATCTAGTGGCCAGATAGGAATCAGGATGACTGGAGATGGACTTGGATGAAAGGCAATCAGGGTTAAGTGACTCACCCAAGGTCACACAGCTGATGAGATTCAAGTGTCTGAGGTTAGATTCGAATTTCTATCCTTCAGACTCTAAGATCAATACTCTATCCAATTCACCACCTAGCTATCCTCCCCAAAAAGGACAGAAACCACCCTCAGGTCCCCCATATCTCCATGCTTAATCTCAAATTGCTCTAGGCAACTCTAGTTGCAACTATAAAGTTGTGGATAAGATTGTAGGCCTCTGTTGTGAAGTCTGAAGTTCAGCAAGTCTCTTCTATCAAAAATAAGATATTTGCATAGAAAATTAGATAAAATTAAAAGTGAAAAAAGTCTAGAGTTTTCAGTGTTGATTTTGATGACAGAAATTGAAGTTTTTAAAGACTTTGAAAGGGAAAATAAATTTAGAGATGATGAGATCAAGCATATGTTCCTCAGTGTCCTGAAGAAGTTTATTGCTTACTACTCTACATTTATTTGCCCAGGAATTGTATTAGTATTTTTTCTCTGGACAAAGAAACTGTGTTTTCAAGAAGGTATCCCAATTTGTAGACTCTGGGGTCCTGTTTAATCAGTGGGATGACATGGGCTATGACTACCTAGTTCTTGTACTTTTCTCCACAACATGGAGAAATTCAATCCACTGAATGTTGATTCAATTTTTGTCCATCTTTTGGATCTCTTTGCCCCATTTTCTCTTAAAAATCTAACATCATATACTTTAGAGAACTCCAGATGAGGCTAAACAGGATGATGAAGGGCCTACCTAAATTTTTATCTGGCAATGGTCTCAAAGCCATTACTATTGGTCACCTTTATCATGATGTTCTCTGGTGTATATAGCATTGAATGATAAGAGACAGTATATATAAGTAGGAGTAGGAATAAAAAGATGAGTAAAATCTTATCATTAATAAATGCTTCTTTTTTTTCACTAAGAGAAATAAAGTTGGAAAAGTAAAAAAAAGAGAAAGAATTGTGTTGTTTTTTTTTCTGGTTGGGATGGAGAGATTTATTTTGTCTATATTGTTTTTTAAAAATGGTATTCTGAGTACAAACATTAAAGAACAGGAAACATTACAGAGGAAGCTACCTGCAATAACAATGCATTTAGTGGAGAGAAAAAAGCTGGGAGCCTCTCCTGGTGAGGCATTTATACACGTGATGCTTTCTATCTTTTTTTTTTGTCATTCAAGCAAGATTTTATTTATTTTGAGTTTTACAATTTTTCTCCCAATCTTACTTCCCTCCCCCCCACCCTCACAGCAGTCTGCTAATCTCTATATTGTTTTCATGGTATACATTGATCCAAGTTGAATGTGATGAGAAATCACAACCCCAAGGAGCAGCTAGGTGGAGCAGTGGATAGAGCACTGGCTTTAGAGTCAGGAGCACCTGAGTTCAAATTTGACCTCAGACACTTAATAATTACCTATCTGTGTGGCCTTGGGTAAGCTACTCAACCCTACTGCCTTGCAAAAACTTAAAAAAAAACAGACTTAGGAGAAATCACAACCCCCAAAGAAGAAAAACAAAGTACAAGAGATAGCAAAATTACACAAAAAGATAACAATTCTTTTTTTGTTTTGTTTTGTTTTAGATTTTTGCACAGTAAATAGGGTTAAGTGGCTTGCCCAAGGCCACACAGCTAGGTAATTATTAAGTGTCTGAGGCTGGATTTGAACTCAGGTACTCCTGACTCCAGGACCGGTATTCTATCCACTGCGCCACCTAGCTGCCCCCTCTTTTTTCCTAAGTTAAAGGCAATAGTCTCTGGTCCCTGTTCAAATTCCACAATTCTCTCTCTCTGGATACAGATGGTATTCTCCATTGCAGATAGCCCAGAGTTGACCCTGATTGTTGCACTGATGGAATGAGTAAGTTCATCAAGGTTGATCATCGCCCCCATGTTGCTGTTAGGGTGTACAATGTTTTTCTGGTTCTGCTCATCTTGCTCAGCATCACTTCATGCAAATCCTTCCAGGATTCCCTGAATTCCCATACCTCCTGGTTTCTAATAGATAGTGTTCCATGATATACATATACCACAATTTGTTAAACCATTCCCCAATTGAAGGATATTTACTTAATTTCTAATTCTTTGCCACCACAAATAGGGCTGCTATGAATATTTTTGTACAAGTGATGTCTTTACCCTTTTTCATCAACTCTTCAGGGTATAGACCCAGTAGTGGTATTGCTGGATCAAAGGGTATACACATTTTTATTGCCCTTTGGGCCAGAATTTTGTTTTAATGTTAACTATTGATAGTTATATAACCTTTGTCAGTTATATCCAGATATGTGGTATTCTGAGTCTTTCTTCTAGTTAGATCCACAAGCTCTGAACTTACATCCAATGAGTCTTTGTCAGTCCAATTCAAATGACATGAAAATTCAGACCATGACAATTTTAATGATATAGTACATATCAAGATAATAACAATGAATTGAATTGGGTAGTAAGTATCTCACCACTCATATATGGAAGGTTACTATCTCCCTTTCCTAAAAAGGTTACTATCTCCCTTTCCTAAGTGCCTATACCCTGAAGAGATGATGAAAAAGGGTAAAGACATCACTTGTACAAAAATATTCAAAGGGATGCAAAAGGGAGCTATCAAGACAAATCTTCAATGTAATCTCTATACCCCCAAAGGTCAGGATAATAAAGTTCATTCAAATTCACAGCAGGATAATACTAAGCATCACCTGCAAGTAGTCTCTGCTCAATCATTTCCCTCTTTTCCCTGTCATTCTTGGCACAACAGCTACTAAATTTTTTGGTTTGGTTTTGTTTTGTTCTTAAGAACTGAGATATCAAGTCCAAATTTGTATTACCTGTCTCCTCTATATCTTCAATGTCAGCCTGCTCCATGCATCCCATTTCTCTCAACCTGGTCCATGCATCCCATTTCTCTCCTCACAGTATGATCTAAATAACTGCCATTTCTTTCCTAGTTTCTGCAAGTTCTGTTATCTATGCTGGGCCCACTTCTTTTCCTGTCTCGTGATTTATTGTCCCTCATATGAGAATCATATCCTTTTTTGTTAACTTATACATTCATTCTACATTAATTCTCTAGGTGACCATAATATTCTTGGGCCTTCCACAACTAGAACACTGGACAAGAAACAGGTAGTCTATATATTCTGCAATTCAACTCCTCTATCAAGGTAGAGGTGTCTGTCCCCTTAGACTATATTAGTCCCCTCAGATCTGGTAGGCTTCTTTGACCCTATAATTTCTTCTTATCCAAATTATAGTCTATATTCTTTTTTTTAGTTTTTTTTTTTTTGCAAGGCAAATGGGGTTAAGTGGCTTGCTCAAGGCCACACAGCTAGGTCATTATTAAGTGTTTGAGGTCAAATTTGAACTCAGGTCCTCCTGACTCCAGGGCCAATGCTCTATCCACTGTGCCACCTAGCAGCCCTCTGGATCCTTTTTATATGGAGCATCATCTGAATCCTATGGTTTATATTTAGACTATATAAATAATCCTTTTCTAGGGTCTTCTTGACCTATTCTTTATTATTCTTGACTTCCTTATCACCAAAGAGTCCAACTAATTCCTCTAGGAACATCAGGTTCTGACTGTGTATTGCCTTTTCAAGGACCTGACCATTTTCTGAGACTATTTTATAGACTGTCAGATTATTTAGTCTTTCAACTATTTGATAAGGAATTGATTCTCTACCAGTCCACTATCTTGACCTTGTCTATTCCCTCTCTATATTCCCTCTTTGTAATTTCATCAGCTCCCATGGGTTCAATTATCCTCTCTGTGAGGTTGACTCTCAGATCTTTATATCCAGCTGTAGTCTCTAATGAGTTCTAGTCTTGCATCACCAATTACATTGTACATTTCCCAAGGGAAATGTCTTCTCAAACTTAACATTTCTAAAAAACATAACTCATTATGAAAGAATTTGAGAGTTGGAAGAAACCTCAGTGATAATCTAGTCCAACCCAAACATGAATGAAATATCTTCCATAACATATCAGAAAAGTGGTCATCCAATTTCTGCTTGAAATTCTCCAAGTTGGCAGGATCTATCACCTCCTGAGGCAGCCCATTCTACTTCAGCCAACTCTCATTGTTAGAAAAGTTTTTTTCTCACATCAAACATAAATCACTATTCTAACTCCTGTTTCTGAAAAGAGCATAGCAATTTCACAGTCATCTTTGATTCTTCCTCCTCTTACTACTTATTTCTAATTTGTTGCCAAATTTTGTTAATTCTATCTCCAAAACATTTTTTGCATTCATTTCCTTCTCTCCAATCATAGTTAAACTATATTATACAAGTTCTTTTCACATCTTACTTGAACTATTGAAATATCTTTTCAGGCATTATGCCTGCTTTTAGCCTCTCCCTTCTCCAATGCATTTTCCATATAGAGTAAAAAGAAATCTGATCATATCATTCCCTGACTCAATGCTCATCATTGCTTATAGAATAAAATTTAGACTCTTCCATTTGCCATTTAGAATTTACAATTTGACTCAATCTTATGGTATTGTCTTTCTAGGACTACACATTATGCCACCTCAAATATCCTGGAGTCTAGCCAAAAAATTATTCTTGTTGTTTCTCATACACAATATTCTGTGGCTCAAATATCAAGTCAATGCTCTTTCATGGTTTGTCTCTTTGGCCTGTACTTCCCTCCTTCTTTATCACTTCCTCTTCTTGGAATTTCTACCTACATGAGGCCTTTCTGGATTTTCCTGCTTCTCAACCAACTTTAGCATAATTCCTTCTCTTTTATTTAATATATATATATATATGTATGTATTCTGTAGTTATGTAATGAATTTCTCTGCAGTAGAATCTAAGATTCTCAAGGACAAGGATGTTCATTTTTTATTTTCTATCCCCACCTTATTCAGAGTCTACCAGATTGTCTGCTTAATAAATGCTTGATGAATTAACATAAATCTTGGGGTTTTCCTTTATACTGAGATTTCTTAGCAAGACTCCATCCCTTGCCTGAATTACATTAGGTCAATTTCTTCTCTCTGAGATCTTCCAAATTGAGGTCATAGCTAGGTAATTCCTGGCTTTTTTTCCTCCTCTGAGACTTCAAATAACAAAGCAATATGTGAATATGGTTCTTACTCAAATATTAGCAGAAATAGAGTAAAGTTTTAGTGGTTCTTGTATTATTATAGTCATGCACTAAAAATTCACCATGCTGAAACCAATGAACCTTCTGCTCCATCCTCAGGATTCCCACCATATCCAACATTTAAAGCACCCTGATTACAGGTTTTCTTAAGAAGGTTTCCTTTTTTTTTTTTGCTCTACAGACAAGAATTTGAGTTTAAATCCCATTATCTTTGTGACCTTGGATAAATCACTCTCCCTAAGCCTGTTTCATTATTTGTAAAGTAAGGTGCTTAGATTAGAAATCTCTGAGGTCATTTACAGCTCCAGATCTAGATTCCTTCTACAACTGTCAGGCAGAGATAATCAGATGACAAAATGTTTGTTTAATTCATATCTGAGATGAACTGATAGTCTCATGAATAAGGGGAGCATGGTGTAGGAATAGGGGGCAGAGAGGCTCAGTTATAAGGAGGACCCACCTAGCCCTTGATGACTAAAACATTTATAATAGAGGATAACTGTCTGGAAGTATAGCAATATACTTGTGGTCAGGGACTCTTTAATTAATTAGCAAAATGGGAAAATTAATAATAATAATAGCAATTATAGGTAACATTTAATTAGAATTTACTAATGTGACCAGCACTATTGTTTGATCCTCACAACCACCCTGGGAGGTAGTTGCTATTGTCCCAGAAAAGTGAAGCAAAGAGAGGTTAAGTGATATACCCAGGGTAACACAACCAGTACATATCAGACAAGATTGGACTCTATCCATTATCCATTGTGCTACTTCACTGCCCAAAAGCAAATAGACAAATGTAGGCTTTCTACAGGGATGTTTTAGGGACAATCTTGAACTTTGAATATTGGTGGATTAGGATACTTTTTTTTCATTTATTTATTTTTCCCAATTATCTGTAATGGTAGTTTTCAAAAAATCTTTTTTTTTTCATTTTTATCCCTCTCTCCCTTCCTTTCCCTGTCTCCCTGACAAAAATCATCGTAATATAGTCTATAGAATTCTACAATTAAACATGCCAAATATAGATCCATATTAATCATGTTGTAAAAGAATAAACATTCAAAGAGAAGAAAAAGAAATTAGAGAGAAAATGTGACATAATTCATATTTCATCTTTTAGAAAAATTGAAGATAGTAAATTTTGACCTGAATTTAAACTTTATAGTTCCTTCTTTGGATATGGATGGTATTCGTATCATAAGTCTTTGATTATTATACTGCATAAATGGTCAAGTCCATCAAAGTTGATCATCACCTCATGTTGCTATTAGTGTGTACTATGTTCTTCTGGTTCTGCTCTCTTCACTTCACTTGCACAAATCTTTCCAAATTATTCTGAAGTCTCATCACTCATGATTTCTTAGAGAACAGTAGTGTTTCATCACATTCATATATCACAATTTATTCAGCCATTCTCCAGTTAATGGACATCCCCTTAATTTTCAATTCTTTGCCACTAGGAAAAGATGCTATAAATATTGTTTTTAGGTTTTTCAAGGCAGTGGGGTTAAGTGTCTTGCCCAAGGCCATACAGCTAGGTAATTATTAAATGATTGAGGCCAGATTTGAACTCAGGTCCTCCTGACTCCAGGGCCAGTGCTCTACCCACTGAGCCACCTAGCCACCCCTGCTATAAATATTTTTGTTCATGTGGAGTTTTTATCCTTTTTCTTGACCTATTTGGAATAAAGATACAGTGGTATTGTTGTATCAAAGGGTATGCACAGTTTTATTGCCCTTTGAGCATAATTCCAAATTGTTCTCCAGAAAGCTTGGATCAGTTCACAAGACTACCAACAGTGCATTAGTGTAGGACACTATTTTACTAGAAATCAGGCAACTTTGTCCAGGAACTATCAATTGACTGATGCAAACTGTCAGTGTTTGGTTTCATGTCTTGCAAGAAAGCAACTCACCTTAGAAATCACTGAAAATAAAGAATTCACTTGAGATTGTTGGGTCCCACTAGGGCATAACATAAGAACCTTTATTAAGTAGTTAGTATATTTTAGGTATAATGCTTGGTGCTAGGGATGCAAATAAAACAATGAGATAGTCCCTGACCTCAAGAAGATTATATTTGAACAGTAGTGGTATTGGGGAGGGGCAAGTGATGCATACATGAATAAATAATTTTTATTTATGCACATATATAATATATATTTGTGATATACATACACAATGTGCAAAATCATTAGGGAACCTGATATGGGTGGAGAACAGTAACAAGCGGGAAACAAATGACTCATGGTAGAGAGAGGTCTAGAGCTAACCTTCAAGAGAGCTAGGGATTCTAATTTCTAATTCTTGACAATGAATTACAATCTGGTCTGATGAAGTATTCCATTGTATTATTCTAATTTTTGGAACTTCTCTAGAACAAGCTTGTTTGAGAGCCCTAAGGACCATGGCTGCATAGACTAGCTATTTTCTGAAGTGATTCCTGAGGTCAAATATTACAAGAGTAAAATCAATTCTTAAAAAGGTCAGAAATTGTTGAGGTGAATTATATGCACTGCTCCTTGGCACACCTCACATTCCAAACATGCTAACTCTCACACTGAGTTTCTTCCTTAGATAATTTTTTTATTTCTCAGGCACTATTGAATGACACATTTCTCTAGATCTGCCCTTAAGGTTAAGAATTCAGTGTTCCTTTGACTAGTTGTTACCACTGGTCCCTATTTTCCTGTAATCTTCTGCACAGTAGGTATATTTTGTCAGAGTGCTAAGGCATTGAGAACAAGATTTTGTTATTACTTTGGCAGGCTAAAATTAGTTCCAATCAGGGACTTTATCAGGTCTGGTCCCAGCAGTATAACATTACCTTTCCATGGTGGTGGTGATACCAGTGACATCTCTAAGGAACTCTGAGCTCATTGTGATAAAACCCAAATATAATTAGTTCTTCCCATTCAAATCAAGAAGCCTAATCTTTGCATTGACCGGAAGGGACTGACTAGTTTTTCAATGGTCTGAGAGCTGATACAACCCAACATGTGACTTTCCTCAGGGAGTCTACTGACCTACTTTAAAACTGTATGCATGATTGTAAAATAGATATCACATTGCTTGTATTCTCAGTGGGTAAAGTAGAATCTGCAGGGAGGAAGAGAATTTGGAACTCAAAATTTAAAAAATGAATATTAAAAATAAATGCATAATGAATTAGAGTGGGGTGAAAGGGGACCTGAATGTATGCTACAAGAACATTTACCTAGTCACAAACCACACAACAGAACTCATGCACAGCTTTCTGGGATATAGGTTCAAAGAATCTCTCCCTGAGGGGCAAGGATCTCTTGGGGGTTCCAAGCATTATTGAAACATGGAATCCTTACAACTTAAAATTCTGAATTAGTTCAAGTCTTGTGACTTTGAGATTTTTTCTTTTTAATATTATGAAATTCAATAACAAACATTTTCCTATACAAAGAATAGAAAAAGAGGGCTATATGAGAAACCACAAATCTCTGCTCTGTACAGCTTGGTTTTTGTTTTTGTTTGTATATTTCAGATAAAATATTGTAGTTCCAACCAACCCTACCCTTATTGTCTGTGTCTCTGAATATCCTTCTGTTCTTTTCATTTTTATAGTTCATGATTACTCTTTTTTATCATGGTCTTTTCAAAATTAAAACTAAAAGTTAAATCCATAAGTGAGAAAGGATGACTGAGAATGTTAGGAAAGAACCTGGTTTAAAAGTATTCAATTTTTGAGGATCCTCAACCTTCAGAAAATGTTTCTTAACTTTAATAACATTTATCTGACATGGATATGACCATAATCAAGACAAGTTTTGAAAGACAAGCCAAGAGGCCTCTAGAATTAATAGAAAACTATATAAGACTTTACTAGTATAAATGGTATAGTAGAAAGAGAATTAGATTCAGAGACAGAAGACATGGATTTAAATCCTAGTTTTGCCATTGACTGACCTATGTGAACTTAATGTAAGTCACTGAACATCTCTTGACCTCAGTTTCTTCATCTATGAGGGGGCTGAATCTTAAGGTTTCTTTCTCATATAAGACTGTGGTCCTATTCTAATTATTAGCAACTTTATTTTCAAAGATTCCAAGGCTTTTGATCAGTTGAGGAGTATGGGTTATCATTAAAGAACTAAGTAGATTTCCCTTCTGGTATACCCTTAGAAATCATCTATCAATTACAGTTATAGATGTCATGATACTGTTTGGGTTTAACAAGAAAAGTGAGGGTTTTGGGTAGGCAGAAGACTGTAGGAGGGCTATAGGAGGTGACTTTGGGGTGATAAAGGGGGACGTTTTTCTCATTTTATAAGCTAAAATCAAAAATAGAATAAACAAGTCAGCAAGTGAACCTATTTAAAAGCCATAACAAGATTTCAGAAGGTCAAACTACCCTGCAGATTACTCCAGAGGATAATATATTCCTGAAAAACATTGAGTACTATGGAAAATATATGAGGTGAAAAAAGAACAAATTATGTTTAATAAATTAAGGTGACTCACTTTTTCCTAAAAAGGAGAATGGAATAAAGCTTTTGCTATCAGGAAAAATCAAGACCTAGCTAACTAACACAACCTACCTTTTACTTCTTAATTATCAAGGTAGAGGAAGTGTTTATGAATTGGAAGAGGATGTTCCAATCTTTGTTCTTATTCTATTCTGAAATGTTTTCCAGAGTCAGGAAAAAAACCATAGCCTGGGACTTTTTCTTTCTCCCATATAGCTCTCACAGTGTGAATCAAGTGTATTAAGATGTCATGATCAGAAATAGAATGTAGTGTTCCAGATCTTGAAACAACAGAAAATGAAATTCAATTGAACTGGTTTCTGGCTGAATATAGCATACAATAAAGGAGGCAGATTTAAAGCTCTGAAGTGTGAAAAATGGGGGGGGGGGGATTAAATCTTGCCCTGAACTACCCAGAATGTTCCTGTTTATATTCTAACTACTCAGAGAAGTAGAAATGCAATTACAAACATTGGGGAGAGAGCAGATTCTATTGCCTTTGGTACCTACAAACCTAGTTAGGGGGAAAACCCCAATCTGGGCCTGACCTCCATTTGACATCTTCCCAGAGAATGTTAAATATCACTTTTTTTTTTAGGTTTTTGCAAGGCAATGGGGTTAAGTGGCTCGCCCAAGGCCGCACAGCTAGGTCATTATTAAGTGTCTGAGACCGGATTTGAACCCCGGTACTCCTGACTCCAGGGCTGGTGCTTTATCCACTGCGCCACCTAGCCACCCCTAGATATCACTTTTGAATGAGGAAACCAGTTTATTTATTGCAAATAGGTAGCTAGGTGTTGCAGTGAATAGAGTGCGAGGCCTGGAGTTGGAAAGGCTCCTTTCTCCTGAGTTCATATCTGACCTCAGATACTTACTAGCTTTGTAGCCCTGACCAAGTCACTTAATCATGTTTGCTTAAATTTCTTCATCTGTAAAATGAACTAGAGAAGGAAGTGGCAAACCTTTCCAGTTTCTTTGCAAGAAAACTCCAAGTTGGGTCACAGAGTTGTACACATTTGCACTGAAAATCTATTGTAGGGGCGGCTAGGTGGCATAGAGGATAAAGCACCAGCCCTGGAGTCAGGAGTACCGGGGTTCAAATCCGGTCTCAGACACTTAATAATGACCTAGCTGTGCGGCCTTGGGCGAGCCACTTAACCCCGTTTGCCTTGCAAAAACCTAAAAAAAGAAAATCTATTGTAAAAATGATGTAAGTCATATACTGGTATAATTTAATACCTGATGAAAAAGTCATCTCTCCTATTTACAACCTTTTTAAAAAACCAGACTCCACTCTCTTTCCATAAATTTTTTTCTGCAGTCAGAATTCCCTTTGTTGCAAAAGAACTATGCTGCAAGATTTATAAGAACTGAGTAATCCAAAAGTTCATTTGATCTTGCCTCATGTGAAGTGATCTTAGTGATCCTATTTATTTTTTCAATATTTTTCATTCAATTTGGACATTTTCTATGGATATCACTGTGCAATATTAATGAGCTTTACTTTACAGGTTTATCATAATAACTAGCTGCATAAGGTATTACCTCCACAACTCACAATAAAAAACAAAACTGAGACATAGTAGCAACAACACTGTATGTTTATATGCCTGTAATGCCTTAGAAATGGTCAAAATATTTATATTCAAGATTTCATGATTCCTCAATATCCCAATGAGATGGGTTTGATTCCCATTTTACATTTAAAAGTCATCAAACCATACATTTAGAGCTGGAAGGGTTCTTCGAAGTACTTGAGGACAACCCTTTGAATTTACACATGAGCAAAATGAAACCCAGAAAGATGAAGTAACTTGCCCTTGGTAACAACTAATATCCACAGTGGGATCTGAACCCAGTCTTTTCTGACTTCAGGTTCAATGCCCTATTAACCAATGTCAGCATGGATATTAATGATAATAGTGTTTTGCTTTAGCATCTTACTTGCATTTAGATTATAGAGTATAATTCAACTGAGAATTTTGGCTCATTTTGAACTTTCTCAACTGATATATGTCCCCCAGTCCTAAAATCTTAAAATAGATATCTAAGTGATTAGAAGCAGGAAATCTTTTGGTCAACATTACTAATAAGTTGAAACCTCTTTGTGTTAGTTGAACAAATATTTTTTGTCTATTATTTGCAATGTGCAAGGCAGCAAGGATACAAAGGAAAAGATGACACAGTACCTGTCATCAAAGAACTCCCAAGATAGACTAATTCTGCAAAAGAGGAATCCAGACAAAAAGCTAGGAAAATTTAAGGAAAGAGAAGACGATTTCATCTGAGGTGTTCAGAGAAGGCTTTATAGAGGATATAGAGCTTGACCTGAACCTTGAGGAAAGAGTTGGGTACTGGGAGGCAGAGATAAGAACATAAGAATACATATTGCCCTCTGACCCCAAGTGGACTCAGCAGTCCCCTGAAGGACAACTTTGTGATCCTGGGTCTGTGTAGGGAGATGTATCTCTAACTGACTAAGAGGCTTCTAGGAGAAGGGGGGGAGGGAATTCACATTTATACAAACACTGTATCAAGTTGCTATAGTGAATTTATAAACAGCTAAATGAGATTATCATTACAAATATTATTTCACTTAACACATGGTATTTGTCATTTCTTCTCAAAGAAGACCATGACATCAGGGAGGTGATGCCATGACATGTACCAGCCTTGCTTTCACCTCTGAAACCATCTAGGTCCAGTAGGCAGAATTAAATCAGAATGACTGGAAATGGCCCTGGATATGAGGCCATCAGAGTTAAGTGATATGATATGTCCAAGATCATACAACTAGTAAGTATTAAATATCTGAGGGCAGATTTGATCTCAGGTCCTCCTGACTCCAGGGTTGTTGCTTTATCCACTGCACCACCTAGCTTCCCATTTAACACTGTTTACAACAACTAGTTAAGGCAGGTGTTTTTATTTTCCTCACTCTAAAATTGAGAAAAACTGAGTTACTTGCTCAGGGTTGCACAACTAGTATCTGAGGCCAGATTTAAATTTATATCTTTCAGAGTTCAGGTTCTTCCCTCTATCTACTGCACCATCTAGATGCTTTTAGGAGCAGGAGGAGAGGAAACAATGGTAAGAGAAGGCAATGATAGAGACTTTGAATGATGAAACCCAGACACATGTTTGCAGAGAAGAACTTGCATCTCAATCTGTCCCTTGATTTTTTTTTAATTTTTATTTATTTAAGGCAATGCGATTAAGTGACTCCCCCAGGATCACACAGCTGGGCAACTATTAAGCGTCTGAGCTCAGGTTTGAAATGAGATTTGAACTCAGGTCCTCCTGTCTCCAGGGGCAGGTTCTTTATCCGCTGCACCATCTAGCTGTCCCTTCCCCCATGCCCAATTCTTAAGAGAATCTTGAATTTGAATCCCAGAAATTTAGCAATTTCTGGCCTCACTGGGTGAGATCATTTTCTCCCCAGTTAGGCTGAGATTTCATCTAGCTTCTGGGTCCCTGAATTTCTCTAACGCTTGCATATTCTACCACATAAATCAACCTGTATGTCTTTCCCAATAATTATTTTACTTTATTGCTTTGATAATTATGCTTGCTTGCAACTGTCATTGTTTTATGTACTCTGTATATGGTGAGAGGAGAAACTAAACCAAGATTAAATGAACTGTTAATGGCAGAGATGAGGCAGAACTACTTTGCTTCTGGCGCTATCATTCCTGGAAGAGTAAGACAGAGTAGAAAGTAATATGGGGGGAGGGGTGGCTAGGTGGCGCAGTGGATAAAGCACTGGCCCTGGAGCCAGGAGTACCTGGGTTCAAATCTGGTCTCAAATGCTTAGTAATTACCTAGCTGTGAGGCCTTGGCAAGCCACTTAACTCCATTTGCCTTGCAAAAGTCTAAAAAGAAAAAAAAACTAACAAAGGAAAGACTTTTATCTTGAACCACTAAAGAATCATGCCCCTTGATTTCAAATATATGATTATAGTTGATGGATTCTAGCATATTATCCCTCTTGAAGATAAGAGAGTGAGGGCGAGTGGCTGGCTACTATTGTCCTCTTACGGCTCACAAAGATGGAAATTCATTTTGTTTAAAGATGTGGGATGGACTTCTTCATACAGTAAAACTACACTTATTACATTGTATGTTGTATAGGCATGGAAGATAGCCTCCTGGAATGTAAAAATTCAGTAAAAGTGGTAGTCCAATTTGACTGAACACAGTGTATGAAGTGGGAAAGGGAAGCAATATAAAAATAAATATAATAAAATTATATTTAAATTAAATTGAATCCCCCTAGTTATCCTTCCTAGTTATCAAAAGACTAATCATTAAGTTTTGCCCTAAAGGCTTTGAAAACTTTAAAACATTTTGAATATATTAGCTATTACTATTATTGCAATTGTTATCTATCCCCATTCTCATCTCCATGAAATCACAGATTGACATGATGCCACCTCCCTCCTCAAACAACTAATCAGAATGACTTCGGAATAACTAATGCATTATAGGTAAAGTTATAAAATGTCTGTTCCTCATCCCCCAATTCCAGAAACAAATTTTCTTTTCATTGGCTGGAAGATCTGTTAATTATAAGCCAAGAATCCCTGCTCCAAAGGTGCTGTCACTTCTGGGAAAAGAGGAAAATTCTAATCTTTTGGAGAATCAATCTAGAAAATGCCTCTTCAGCCAGATTAATAATAGCAGTCATCTTCAATTACTTTATTTTTCATCATCTTGTTTGGCTTCTTATAAGATAACATTTTTTCCTTGCTTCCTTAACTACTATTTCCATAATTTTTGTGTATCCTTTAGTCTTCATTGCTTTTTCCAAGCAAAACTCAAACCCTTCATGAAACCTCCCTAATTTCTCAGATCAATGATAACCTTTACCCTTGGACCTCTTGTAACATTATTTTGCAACTACTTAAAATTCATATCATATAATTTTATGTACCATAGTGTGGAAAATATAAGCACTTTGGTTGCTGGCTTCTATCAGTTGCACTTGGCATTTTTCAGTCTGCTCTTGAATTGATTTGCATGAAAACCAAGAGGCAATGTAAAAGGTTAGGAAGAAATCTCCTTTTTCCCCTTTCATTTTTGCAGTTTGGTTGAATGGAGTAAATCTTTTGGATTATTTGAATGTAAACCAAGTTAGTGGTCCCAGGATATGATTAAAGTGATCATTTTATTGATGAAGGACCATTTATTATATTTACTGAACTGAGGATCAAGTTAGGTGACTAGCCTAATATCTCACAGGTAGGGGAAAGAATCTGTGTTTGAATCTAGATCGTCCCTCCAAGTCTCTATATTTCAGGTCTGAGAAAATTCGAGAGGCAGCAAGAGAAAACAACTGGGACTGGCTAAGGTGTGTAAGGTGTGTATCACAAAGGTATTAAAGACAACCCCTCGGTTTTTTTTTGCAAGGAAAATGGGGTTAAGTGGCTTGCCCAAGGCCACACAGCTAGGTCATTATTAAGTGTCTGAGACCGGATTTGAACCCAGGTACTTCTGACTCCAGGGCCAGTGCTTTATCCACTGCACCACCTAGCTGCCCCTAGAAAGCAGTAACTCAATAGAGCTGCATAGACTAGCAAGGTGGAAAAGAGGGCAACATAATGACATCACTTTCCTTTACCTACACTTTAGCCACATTTGTCCCTTCTGTATCCTTCATGGACACTCTCTGGTCATATGTTCTTTATGTGTGTGCCACTTCATTAATGTCCTCTGGTTATGTACGTTTGCTGTGTGTCCCCTACACTACAAGGGTAAACTATGGAAGTCCTACTCCATTTGTGCATAGATATTTTTTTTTGTCATTTAGTTTGTGGTTTGAGTAAATATTCTTTGCTTTAAATTATTGTGTCCTATGGCTTGTGTAACAAAAGTAGAGATTTTAGGTGGGCTTGTGAGCTATAATTTTGAATTAATGATGCGTGAATCTCATGTGAGAATCAACATGAGGAAGACATCTAGTGTTAAAATAGGTATCCACCCTAAGATAGTAAACTTCATGAGGGCAGGGGCAATGTCTTATTTTAAATTTTTATTTTTCAGTATCTAGCACAATGCTTTCCATTAAGAATTATTTAATAAATGATTTGTTGATGGATTGATGAAAAGCTATCCCAAAACCAGACATGAAAAGTTAGAATTGATCAGACCTTGAAGATCGTTTCTTTTCTAAAGTTGAAAAAACTGAAATCCCTGAGAGTTTCAGTGATTTATCTCAGGTCATAAAAGTCATCAATGATAGAGACATAAATCCAGGGCTTCTCATTCCTAATCCAGAATGTTTTTCACTATAATTACTGCCTCTGTGTCCTGCCCCATTGTAAATGTCCTTCCTGGATATTCTATAGATAAGAGGTCACTGCCTATACATTATACCTAAGTGTATGTGTTGTGTATTTGCAAATGTTAGTTTCTAATGGTTGAGCCTTTGGTCAGAAAATTGACTAAGAGGAAACTAAACAATGGATAAAGTCAAGGTTGAACCTAGGCCTCTCAGGAAGGAGAAAATAGTGAATAATAAGAGAAAGGAGCAGGAAGACAGAAGGAGTCAGAGAAACACTTATACAATGTGAGAAGTGAAGGGTCAGTCTGAGGATGAAATGGCTGGCTAACAGGGGTATCTAGAAGAAAGAAATGGGGATTTCTGTGAGCTTCGCAGGCATAGTGATATATATATATATATATATATATATATATATATATATATATATATATATAATAAACATAATGATGTTATCTAAAGTATCAGGATGCATTTCTTCCTGAAAGTAAAGGCAAGATTCCTAGTAGGGAACCTAAAAGAAAAAACCCTTCTTTAAGGGAATGGAGTGAAGTAAGAGAAATTTCTCATATCTATCCCCTTCTCTGTGGCATTGCCACCACCATGATGAGACCTTCAACACTCCTGAACCATTGCAATAGCCTGCTGGTGAATCTCCTTGCCACAAGTCTTCCCACTCCAATTCATCCTCTAATCAGCTATCAAAGGAAAAAAATCTATTATGTTCTAAAATATTTGTGGTAGCTCTCTTTGTGCTGGCAAAGAATTAGAAATTGCAAGGATACCTGTTAATTCAGTAATGACTGAACAAGTTGTGCTATATGATTGTGATGTAATACCATTGAGTTTGATATTAAAAAAACACGGATAGACTTGCATGAAATAAGAGAAAAATGAACAGAACCAAAAGGAATGTTGTAAACAGGAATAGCAATATTGTTTTAAAAACTTTAAGGGAATAAGTCATTTTGACTATTACAAATACCCAAATTAACTACAATGAATATATGAAGGAAGATGCTATTTGTACCCAGAGAAAGAACTGATAAATTAAAGTATGTATAGAATAATTTTGCATACAGTCTAATGATAGTAGTCTTCAGGGTGAGGAAAGGGAGGAAAGAAAAAAGAATTTACATAACTTTATGTTGTATTTAAATAGAATAGCAAGTTGTACATAATAGAGAAGAAGTGTTATGTGTAGTCATCTTTTTTATACTGTTGTGGGAATGCTTGTTTTATTCCATAAATTGAAAATAAAATTTAAAAAAGTGATCTTCCTATCATTCAGCTTTCACATTCAATAAATTACAATAAATTTCTTTTTCAGGACCAAATTAAAGATCCCAAGACTTTTAAAATCTTTCAGAGGCAGCTGGGTGATCCAGGGAAGACCTAAATTCAAATCTGGTCTCAGACATGATCTGTGTGATTCTGGATAAGTTTCTTAATTACTACTTGCCTCAGTTTCCTCAAATGTAAGATGGTAACAAGAAGGACTGTTACAAGTCTCAGATGAAATAGTATTTTTTTAATATTTTATTTCTTTTGAATTTTACAATTTTTCTCTCTAATCTTGCTTCCCCCCCACACACCCTGAAATAGTATTTCTAAAGTGCTTAGAATCTTCCTGGAATACAAGAGATGGTTATTAAATGCTTGTTCTCTCTGTGTATAACCTGGGCCATTCCAACCTTTCTGGTCTTTTTATACCCTTTTCTCCAGGTGCTGTGCAATTCTGTAACACTGAATGCTATTCTTCCTACCAGACTTCAAGCATTTTTCATGGACTGTCTCCATTCTTGGGAGGTAGATCATCTCCACTTCCTGGTTTCATTGACATATTTCAAGTCTCAGTTAAAGCCCCCATCTTCTGCAGGAAGACTGTCCCAGTCTTCCTTAATCTTCATCTATCCTCTGATATTATCTCCAACTTCTCCTTGCATATACTTTATTCTTTCTTACTTGTCTTTATAGTCTTTATTGAACAAGGGAGCTCCTAATAGAACCAAGACTTCCATACCCCTTGTCCCCCTTTCTTTGTATTCCTAGAACTCCTGATGTCATTGTTCTTCTTTGATGTCAAAAGACTGGCTGGCACTTAATAAATGTTTGACTGACAACTTGACAACAACTTGAAGAATTGCCCTTGAAGAACTGAATAGAAGGGTTAGGACTATGAAGCTTAACCCAAATGAGGCTAATCTCTGTAATGATTTTGTATATCCTAGAAACAGAACTAGGAATGTTTTCAGTTGAACAGCCTTGAGTTGGTAGTGTTACAGAGGACAGATTGACTAAGAGCAGATGCCCTAGGTTCTTGACCCCAAGGAATGGAGGGTAAATGGGACCTTAGAGGGGCATCATGGAAATGAAATATTGAGATTAGTTGTCCCCTCCTGCGTCCCATAGTTGACTCCTGGGTCCCATATTCCCCACTCTAACTCCCAACTCCTGTAGTGCAAGGACTAAATAACCCTCTTTCATGGTTCAGTTGTACTTGAAGTCAGCCTGGGCAGTGTTTGGGAAGTGCTCGTTATCAGGACCACTGACAGAATTAGTAGTGTCAGTGGGGAGAAAGTATACCTCATACCCTCCAATATCAGTGTTCTGAGGCTAATTCCTGTTTCTCCAGTGCTAGTTAAGTGTTATGGTATACCAGTGATTTTACTGAAGGAAAATAGTTTGTTCTAAGAATCATCTCACCTACAGGGAGCAGTTGCCTGCACAAAGCATTGGCCTGAGTAAGATGTTTCTGATGACTACAGCAGGAATTCTTAACTGTGCATATTTTTTATTTTTTTTTAATAGCAGTAATTCTTTTCCCTAAGCTTGTAAGTTTAAAACTCTACTAAGACTTTGGAGATACTCTATATAGTATTTCAAAATAAATCAATTAAAATGAAATATAGTTATCAAAATATTTTGATACCTCAAATAATAACTCATAATAATTAATTTATGTTGCATTCTAAATCTTGGTCAATTATTTTCCTTTGAACAATTCTGTGATTTTGTCCACTTAATTATTATTAAACTCATTTTCCTGGAGTCTTTGAGAAGTGAAATGATTTGTGTAGTCTTTTTTTTTGAAGGATTTAGAACATTTAAAAAAATTTATTTACTTTTAAATTTTACAATTTTCCCTTAATCTCTTTTCCCTCCCCACCCAAAAGAAGTTGGTCTTTATTATACATTGATTTAAGTTGAATGTGTTCAGGGTCTTTAAGGAAAAAAATAAAACTTAAGAGATAGCAAATTTACATAAGAAGATTATGGTTTTTTAAAAATTATTGGTAATAGTCTTTGGTCTTTTTTCAAACTCCATAATTCTTTCTCTGGATATAGATGGTATTCTCTGTCTCAGATATCCCAAAATTGTCCCTGATTGTTGCATTGATGAAATGAGCTTTCTAGTCTTACTGTTAGCAATTATCTGCACATTGTTGCCTTTATGATTTGATGCAATATAAGCCAGACATTTTTTTTTCAGTCTAGTTCTAAAGTCCAGAACTGGTCTGATGCAGAATAAGACAAAACAACAACCACAGAGGTGGTGAGAGCACCCTTGCTTGCTGTGCTCTAGAAGCCTGTTCTTTGAATAAGCTTATGTATGGCAAAAGAAAAAGGGCATGTAGTTAAGATTGTAAGCACTTTTGCCAAAGGTCATCTTAGTTTGACTCTCAGTTAATAGAGTTGGGAAAAGGGAAGACCTCCCACTTTATTGCTGTTGACCATATCAACTTAGACTGAGGATGAAGAGTGGCTTTTTCAGTTATAGTGGTCAACCTTGTCCCCATGACCACTTAACCCTGCTGTAAAATATTTTCAACCAGCATCCTATAAAAGAGTTTTAGTTTACCCCCAGAAATTTTTTTTGGATAGTATTTGAACCACTAAGATAAAACTACATATATATATACATAAATTAAAATGTACACACACACACACACACACACACACACACACACACACACACATAGTTTAGGGTAAGGTACAGGCCTCAGGAAGACCTGAGTTTAAATTTGACCTTAGACACTTACTAGTTACGTGACCTTGGGCAAGTTACTTAACACTGTTTACCTTAGTTTTCTCCTCTGTAAAATGACCTGGAGGACATGGCAAATCACTACAGTATCTTTGCCAAGAAAACTCCAAATGGAGTCATAAAGAATCAGACATGATTTAAATGATCCAATAACAACAATAATATTTAGTTTGATTTTTTTTCCCCCTCTGCGCCAGGAAAAGCACAAGCTATAGTCTTTTTTGTAGAAAAGGGAGATAAAAGGGATTTTATATATATGTGTGTATACACACACATACACACAAACACACACACACACACACACACACACAGTTGGTGATCAATGATAGGTAAGTAATGTGTTTTCTACGACAATAGCCATTCTTGGATCTTCTCAGGAAAAAAGGAAAGAATTGCTTACCCCACAACAATGTTGCAAACTGTCATCATCATCATATTTTTAATATTATTGGGGGTAACATCACAGCCAGATGGGGAAGTAGAATAAAACAAGGTAACAAAGATGATTCTTCTATTTCAGTCTTGTGGCAAGAAAGGAGTGGGAGGGAGGGGTAAAGTAGGTTTGCTCATTCATTAGCTCCTGGAAAAGAGGTGAAAGAATGAAAGAGATTCCTTTTATAGGGAAGGATAAGACAGCCCTTTCAGTTGGTTAGCTTTTCAGTTGTTACTACTTTATTTAAAGGAACTGACCAGTTTTGTGGTCATAATAGATTTGAAGCAAGTTAAAATCTAACTCTGACAAATATTGGATGTAAGACCCTGGGCAAGTCACTTAGATGTGTTGTCATTTTAACAGTGGAGCCTTTAAGCAACTCTTTAAGACTGATAAGTTTTTATAAATTATAGAAGAATTTGTCCTTTTCCATTTGGAGGGGTAAACTGACACATTGGAAGTTTTCCAAATTAATGAAAACACAGATCAGTATAAAAATAAAATGATCATGTTGAGTTCTGTCTGGCTCAACTACTTATTAGCCTTAATTGCTTTGTGATCTGTAAATCACTTAGCCTCTCAACCTCTATTTCCTTATGAAAAAATGAGACTGACTATTTGGATCTCAGTTTCCTCATGTGTGAGATGAGGGAATTGATTCTTAGGGCTTCAGTTTTCTCAGCTGTAAAATGAGTGACTTGTACTAAATAATCTCCAAGATCCTTTCCAATTCCAGTTTTCCCACCTGTAGAAATAGTCTATTTGTGTTCTCCTAATAATCTTTCTATGTTCTTCACTCATCCCTTTTAAGTAATTGTATTCTTCATTTGTTTCTGGTGAAAATATTAATATACCCGGAAAAGAAACATTCACTTTTTAAAAAGGTAATCTCTCACAAATGGTTATCATCCCTTCTCCAACCATTTGTGTCAAGATGACAAGTGGCTTATTGGTGTGGAGTCCGTGTAGGAAATCTCCTCCATGGCAGCAATAAGAATGTTTATTGTAGAAAGGGAACTTTTGCCCTGTGAAGTCACCTCCTCATAGTCACCAGTAGCTCTCTGATATTCTATCACAGGAAATTCCTGGTGGTCCACAAAAGCAGTCTCTGGAGTGCAGCTGCAAGGAGGGGAGGAAAAATACTATACTATAGAGTAGTATCTGGGTTCTAAGTTGGGGGGGTAGGGAAAAAAATCAAGCACCTGCACCCTGTGAAATGCAAACTGGGAGGCTCTTTGAACAATGTGAAAATGAACTATACAAGGAACATAGGTCAAGTGACCCTTCATTGTCCAAAATTTTATGCAAGGAGAAAAAAAATGGTATTAGAGGATGTCCTTTGTATTTTTTTTAACAAGGTAGGGGGAGGGGATTATATTTAGGTTTGGTTTCTTTGAAGCTGTAGAAGAAACATCTATTAAAGAAATCTGTATAGAGGATCTCCTAAGTCATGGGGAAAGAAATATTAGACTTTTTGAGAAGACCAGAGAGCTATTTGAGTTGAAGTGGTAGGAAAAAAAGAGTAGTGGCACCCAATAGATTTTCAGTGGACAGATGTTCATTCAAGGCCACTGAAGGATCAAAGTCTGAGTGAAAAGGAAACCTCTATTAATGGTATTTTGTCTAATCTAATAAACATTTATTAAGTTGTCTGGTATGGATAGAGTTCTAGTTTCTTAGCCAGGAATTCAATTCAATTCAATTCAAGAAATGTCTATTAAGATCCTATTATGTGCTAAGTGCTGGGATACAAATAAAGAGAAAAACAACCCCGGTCTTCAAGGCATTTACGATTTCATGGACAAAGACAATATAAAAAAAAAAGAAAGGAGGGAGGGGGGCAGTAGCTACCCTGAGACAGAAGCAGAGCATTTGATGGAAAATGAATCTTTATTTTCAAAATAAAGGAAGACCTAGGTTTAAGTTTTGTCTCTCTGATAAAAAATGACTGTGTGATTCTGGCCAAATCACTTAAGTCTCCCAATGCTCTAGGCAGCTCTCTCAGATTATCAATCAGAGAGAAAGGAACAACCTGAATGGGCAGAAAGGATTTTCTCATCTGGGTATTCCCTACACAAGTGAAAGCATAAATCCAGTTCTTATCCCCTAAACAAAGCTCTGCTAAGCTCTGGAGAAACAAATAAAATGAAACAACAGTGCTTTCCCTTAAGGAGCTTACATTCTACAGATGGGTTACAAAAGATAAATGTGATACACAAGGTAATGTAGGGAGGGAGATAGCTCTTAGAAGAACTGATACAAGAGAAGGAGTACTAGATTTGGAATTGGTGTCTACATTCAAATCTTGATTGTCATTTACTATTACTATGATCATGACTAAGTCAGTTAACCTAGAAGTCTTAGCTCATTTGTAAAAAATAAAGTAGTTGCCTTGACTAATTTCTGAGGTTACTTCTAGCTCTAATTCAATGGATAATCAACTGCTTTGGCTTACAAGTTCTGAGTCTTATGGGTACCATGCCTGACTGTAGTTCTTCAGTTAAAGAAATAAGTTGATTGGCAGGACTTGTGAACCAAATTTTCTTATTCAATGGCAAATATACCCTGTACAAGTCTCATTTGGTTTATAGTAGAAACATTATCTACATTCAATGAAAACACATACACAACACATACACATACATTTGCTCTCTCTGTCTCTATTTCTTTCTGTTTCTCTTCAAAATGAACATGTTTTGGGGGGGTGGAGGGTTGGGGGCGGTTAGGTTTTTGCAAAGCAAATGGGGTTAAGTGGCTTGCCCAAGGCCACACAGCTAGGTCATTATTAAGCGTCTGAGACCGGATTTGAACCCAGGTACTCCTGACTCCAGGGCCGGTGCTTTATCCACACCACCTAGCCGCCCCCATGTTTTTTTTTTTAAATAGCAAATTAACTGCTTTGGTTATTAATGACACCAAGATGGAGGCCTCAAGAGTTGCAGAAAATTTCAGATAAAATTAAAGCAAACCAATTCCATGAATTAGGGGCTGATATAATTGTATGGAGAGAATCTTTGTTGCCCTGTGTTGGCAGCCTGCATGTTTCCAGCCATACATAAACTGGCGGCTGCTGCACACCTCCCACCAGCCACAACAATTCATGGAAATTAATAAATGCATTTATTGGGAGAGGTCATGGGTGAAACAGGAAAATCAGTCCCCCAGCTTCCCAGACAAGTCCTCTGAGATCAAGTTCCTTCAATGGAAGCCAGCAGGCTCCTTCTCTTGTCCGATATTTATAGTAAACAGATAGGGTTCAGGTTCTTGGGGAGTTCAGCAAGGTTAAGTATGATTCTTCTATTTGTTTAGTTAACAACTATGAATTCCAGTTTTTATGGCTATAGTCTGTCTGACAGAATAGTATAAATTGGACATTATTCTGACTTGACTAAATTAATGAACCCAATTCTCAGTCTTTGAATCTGGGAAGAGATAGCTTGTATTGTAATCTGAACTCTCACTCTGTTGTAGTCACTGTTAAAGTCTCAGTGAGTGATTTAAAGAAAAAATATTCTCTGTATTGGAAAATAAGTAGGCAGAAATTCAAATTCTGAGGAATACTAGGTTGGGGGGGGAGAAAGGACTAGGATGATGGGAGTACTTCCTGCCTTGCCCCACCTTGCCTCATTTCACCCTACTTCCAATCATGTCCTTACATCCTGTGACATGTCCACAAAAAGTGAGAGCAGGGTTACTGAAGCAAGGCCACTCTCCAACTCCTTCTGTATAACTATACTATGCTCATTCTTTTCCCCACTATAATTTTCCCTGATTCTGTTTTTTTTCCTTATAATTCATCTTTGACCACTTATTTTCATGATGTTCCTAGTCCATAGCCTTCTTGAGGGTATGTGCCATCTTCCTTTGTGTGAGATATTCTATATGCTTTCCCATTTTACTGTCACTATACAATTTCCTGAATTCATTTCAATAAACATTTATTAAGTACCTACCATGTGATTTGACTGTTAAGCCCTAGGAATCCCTAGAGGAAAAAAAAAGTCTCTTTCAAGGCTCAGATCTTATTGGGGGAAAATCAATTAAGTACACTTATAAGCAAATAACATAAAAATAAAATAAAACTAAGTAAAAATACCAAGTAATTTGATGGAGGGGCACTAAAGCCTAATATTCAAAGGGTTCTGAAGGACAGAACCGAAGGACAGGGAAGAGTAGAATAGGGATACATGAAGGATAGGAATGACATGAATAGGAATAAGACAATGTAAAGTGGGGATCAAGGTTGGGAGTTTAAGCATAGGATTCCAAAGGCAGTTATAGAAGAATAAATTGTTGGGACTTTCCTGGTAGAGAGATAATGGTCATTGGTTTATTCTCCTTGAACAAGAGACTTTCAATGTCCTTTTCTTCATGTCAATCTATTTCTATGTAGAAATTTTATATGCCAATTTTATTACTTGGAAGAAAGAGAGCATTTATTTCAGCATCTCAACTGTGAGAAAGTTCCATTTTCCTGAAAAAGAAAATCATAATGCAACATTTCCTTTTGGGAAGTGCAGCTAAATTAGTCAATTTAGCCTGCATTATATACAATCATGAAGCTTTTTATTGTTAAGAGTTTGTAATGTTACATACAATTAAGTGGCACAGGATTTAGAGGACTGAATTTGAAATTAGAAAGACCAGATTTCAAATCTCACCATAGATATTTACTAGCTCTATGACCCAGTGCAAATCATTTAACCTCTCTTGGCCTCAGTTTCCTCACTTATCAAATGAGGATAAGAATAACACCCACTTCATTGAGTTATCATGAGTATCAAATGAGATAGAGTATGTAAAATTCTTTATAAACCTCAAAGCACTGTAGAAATGCCATTATTATTATTATTATTATTATTATTGGTTCTTGTACATTTAGTCAAATAACATGTACAATATTTGCATAAATATAGTCATATTGCAGCATCTTTTCATATCCAGAACAGTAGTGAGAGGAAGTTCAGGAATATATCTTTTCACAAGAAGAGGCAGCATTTGACAGATAGAAAGAGCCAGCTTTGAAATCAGAAAATCTGGGATCAAGTCTAGCATCTTATATATAATAGCTATATGATCCTAGACCTCCAGGAAACTCTCTAATATATACTTACAGGCCATTTCCCATTATTTTTGTTTGTGCAAAACCTCTTTAATAAAAACAAAATCATGTATTTTACAACTCATTCTTTATCTCTAGATAGGTAGTAAATTCTTGCTTTATCCACAGTTTTGAATGGTCAACTATTCCATGTCCTAATTTGTTTATAGTATCACCCTTTATGATTAAATCATGTATCCATTTTGATATTTTGATATAGAGTGTGAGGTTTTGTCCTATATCAAGTTTCTGCCAAACTGTTTTCTAGTTTTCCCACAATGTTTATTAAATATTATGGGATCCAAAATGTGGATCTTTGAGCTTAACAAACATTAAACATTACTTAACAAACATTACTATGGTCATTTACTATTATATATTTGTAGCTAATCTATTTAACTGTTCCACATACCACTTTATTTCTTAGCAACAAATTGTTTTGATGATTACTACTTTATAATATAGTTTTGCTGGACCACCATCCTTCAACCCCCTTTTTAAAAATTGATTCCCTTGATATTCTTGACCTTTTGTTCTTCTAGATTGCATTTTTTCAGCTCTATAAAATAATTTTTTGGTAGTTTAATTGGTATGACACTCAAGTAATTCAGGTAAAAATTGTCATTTTTTATTATACTAAGCCTATCCCTGAGCAATTAATATTTTTTCCACTTGTTTAGGTTTGACTATACTTGCTTAATTTTAATATTTTATTTATTTACTTTTCCAACCACATGCAATGGTAGTTTTTAACCAATCATTTTTTTTTGCAAGATTTGGAGTTTTCCATTTTTCTCCCTCCCTCCCTTCTTTCCCTCCTCCTTTCCCCCTGATAGAAAGCAATCTGACATAGGCTTTACATTTATAACAGTGCTAAACATAGATCCATATTGATCATGTTGCGAGAGAAAAATCAGATCCAAATGGAAGAAAGAAAACATTAGAAAGAAAAAAAATGACACTACATAAGACAACTTTTAAAAATTGAAAAAAATAAACTTTGGTCTTCATTTAAACACCAAAGTTCCTTCTTTGAATAGGGATGGAATTTTCCATCATATATCTTTTAAAATTGTCTTTGATTATTGTTCTGCTGAAATGAACAAGTCCATCAATGGTTAATCATCACTCCATGTTGTTTTTAGTGTGAATAATGTTCTTCTGGTTCTTCTCATTTCATGCAGCATCAGTTCATGCAAGTCTTTTTGGGTTTTTCTGAAATCTCATGTCTCTTGATTTCTTCCAGAACAATAGTGTTCCATCACATACATATTCTACAATTTGTTCAGCCATTTCCCAAATGATGGGCATCCTCTCAATTTCCAGTTCTTTGCCACTACAAAAAGAGTTGCTATGAATATTTTTGTACATGTGGGATTTTTACCCTTTTTCATGCATACATGACTGCATTTGTGTAAAAAGTGTTTTATAATTGTGTTCATATAGTTTCCAAATTTATATTGGCAGGTAGACTCCCATGTATTTTATATTGTCTGCAGTTAATTTTAAATGGGATTTCTCTTTCTATCTTTTCCTGCTGGTCATTATCAAAGACCAAAATGACATCACTATGTTTGAGACAAATAACAGTGTGTCCTACTGTGGCTGATTGGCCCAATACCAGCTCAGAATGCTCTACCACAGGGAGGATACAAACACTTCATGTGAATACCTGGAGTAGTACTCTAAACTTATGTATGTCAGATTTCCTTTGAGCTGCTTCAATTCTGCCTTCCTTATAGAGTGCAGCATCCATGCTATGCTGGATAGTCCTATGCCAGTGTCTCACATGCTTCATAACCACTTTCAAAGTTCTTAAGGGAGACCTTCTGAATGTCCCAGTAGTGCTTCTGTTGACCGCCTTGTGAGCTCTTACCTGTGTGAGTTCTCCATAGAATAGTCTTTTTGGCAAGCATACTTCTGGGATTCTAACAACATGGCCAGTCCATCATAGTTGCCTTCTCTGTAGTAAAGTTGGGATGATTAGCAGTTTAACTTGAGAAAGGACCTCAGTGTCTGGTATCTTCTCCTGCCAGGTGATCTTGAGAATCTTCCTAAAACTAATTTAAATGGAACCGATTCAGTTTCCTGACATAGTGCTGATAGATTGTCCAGGTTTCCCAGGCATATAGCAATGAGCTCAACCCAAGGGCTCTATAGACCTTCAATTTGGTAGTTAGTCTACTATCTAAAACTTTGTAATATATAGAAATGCTATGATATATGTCAGTTTATTTTATATCCTGCAAATTTGCTAAAGTTTTAATTATTTCAATGCAAAGTTGTTTCTTTGTTGTTGTTGTTGTTGTTTGCAAAGCAAATGGCGTTAAGTGGCTTGCCCAAGGCCACACAGCTAGGTAATTATAAAGTGTCTGAGACCGGATTTGAACCCAGGTACTCCTGACTCCAGGGCCAGTGCTTATCCACTGTGCCACCTACTGGCCCCCGAAAGTTTTAATTATTTCAACTAGTTTTCAGTTGATGCTCTAAGATTCTCTAAGTAGATCATATCATCTGCAAAAAAATGATAGTTTTATTTCATTATTGCCTATTCTAATTCCTTCAACTTCTTCTTCTTGACTTATTGTTATAGCTAGCATTTCTAATACAATATTGACCAATAGTGGTGGTAATGTGCATTGTTGCTAGGGGCCGCTAGGTGGCGCAGTGGATAAAGCACCGGCCCTGGAGTCAGGAGTACCTGGGTTCAAATCCGGTCTCAGACACTTAATAATTACCTAGCTGTGTGGCCTTGGGCAAGACACTTAACCCCATTTGCCTTGCAAAAACCTAAAAAAAAATGTGCATTGTTGCTTGACTCCTGAACTTATGGGGAAGCTTATCTCCATTACGGATTAATACCTGCTGATGGTTTTAGATAGATTCTACTTATCATTTTAAGGAAAATTATTTATTTCTATGTTTTCTAGTTTTTAATAGAAATGGCTATTGTATTTGTGAGTTTTAGCATCTATTGAAATTTTTGTAAGTTTTCTTGTTGATTTTGTAATTGATATGGTTAATGATGCTGAGTTTTCCTAGTGTTAAATCAGTTCTGCATTCCTAGTATAAATTTCACCTCCTCATAGTGCATCATATTTTTAATATATTGCTGAAATTTCAACAGTATTTTTGCATCAACATAAATGAGGGAAATTGTCTATAGTTTTTCTTCCTGTTTTGCTTTGCCTGACTTAGATAGCAGCACCATTCATTCTCTTTAGTGAAATTATTGTTTATATGATTTGTTCTTTGATCCACTCATTCTTGTTTTGTTTTGTTTTTTGGCTAGGCAATGGGGTTGAGTGACTTGCCCAAGGTCACATAGCTAGGTAAATATTAAGTGTCTGAGGTCGGATTTGAACTCAGGTACTGCTGACTCCAGGACCGGTGCTCTATCCACTGCACCACCTAGCTGCCCCCAGATCCACTCATTCTGTAGAATTATTTAGTTTCTAATTAATTTTTTATTCCTTTTTCATGATTCTTTTATCAAATGTAATTTTTGTTGCCTTATGATCTGAAAAGATGCATTTAATATTTCTACTTTTCTGTATTTGTTTGTGAGGTTTTTATATCCTAATACAGAGTCAGTTTTTGTGTAGGTACCATGTACTCCTTGAGATAAAGGTATATTCCTTCCTATTCTCACTGTTTTCTTCCCAGGGGTCTATCATATCTTAACTTTTCTCTTCCTCTTCCATATTCCCTCCTGAATTTCTGGGTTCAAGAGTTAACTAAAGTACTGTTTTCTGTAAGAATATGTTTTCCTGTATTCATTAATTTTAGTGACTTCCCTCTAAGACCAATTCCAATTTATCCTGCATAACTTGTTTATATTCAGTTGTTTGCATATTGTGTTTCTCTTTAGACTGTGAATTCCTTTAGAAGAGGACCTGATTTTTGCCTCTTTGTATTTCTGGCTCTTAGTAAAGTGCTTGGTACAAAAGAAGTTCTATTTATTTGTGGACTTGGCTTTTTTCAAGTAATTATTGCTCTGCATCTAATTGTCCTCTCTATGTCTGTTCCTGGTGCTGTTGCCCACTATCTCCCTGGGAAACAGTGCCTATTGTGCTGGATGCTACATTCCCCCTACCATTCAGCAGTAATTTGATATCTGGATCTGCAGACCTCACAAGATTGTCTTAACATCTATCTTGTGATGCTTATCAAGCTAATATTAGGAAATAAAAGCTACAAAGAGCCAGAGATAACCATGAACTCAGAGGTACCACATTTGGTAAGAGATGTGCCTCACTCAAAGTTGCAAAGAAAAATACTGATTGAGTATTCAGCATTTTTTTCTGGTTCCACAGTAATTTAGCGATTTTTGTCATTATCACTCAATATAAACCACCTCTTACCCCTAAATTTCCAAATATTCTCTTGGACTAGAACCAGACAAGGCTATCTATGAATGAGCCAGGGAGCCAGTCCACTCATGCTCTGCCAAGAAAAGAATAGATTTCTGGCCCTCTGGAGAGGGAATCCAAAACTTAAATGACTTAAGAGTTGTGCAGAGAATTCAGAAAATTAGGCAAGAACATCTCCAGATGTCCAATTCCTTTATTCCAAAACAATGGTCAGTCCCCCTTCCCCCAGTGACCTCCAGCCCCTTCCCTAGTACACAGTTTCCCAATTCTGCTATTTAGTAATAACTACAGTTAATTGATAAGGGTTTCAGGGAGTGAAAGGAAGTATTTACATTTTAATTGGAGACCCAAATGATCTTTCCCCTTTCCTGTTCAAATTACTTAAAGTATATATATTGCCTGAATCATTCTCTTAATTTATCACAATCTTCCTTATTTAGTAGTCATTTGTAATCTTCCCCTTCTATTAGTTTGTAAACTTTACAGAAAGGCTCTTTTTCTCAAACCCTAATTCCTAGCACAGTGCTTTATAGATTCATAGATGTGGGTTAGAAGGTATTTTTAGAGGTCATCCTAAGATGGATGTTTTCATTTCATAGATAAGAAAACTGAGGCCCAGAAAAGTCAAATCACTTGTTTAAGGTCATTGTTCAGATAGCAAGTGATAGAAGCAGGATCCACTTTACACTGAACTACCTTTAAAACTGTATTGAATTGAAAGATGAAATGACTAGCTGGCAACTTCTTGAAACAGAGGTGATGAATTCAAGTTGAGTCATTATTCATTTTGGTCTCAGCCAGTGTGGGAATTTGTTTTGCTTGGCAATGCATGTTGGTTTTAAAAGGGCTTTGTTTTTCTTTTTCTTTTTCCCAATTAATGAGGTAGGAAACTAAGAGGCATAAGGGTAGTCAAAAAACCAGAAAGGACTCCTTTATAGATCTCATCAAAGTCAATGAGTCTCCTTCATAGCTCCAGAACTCATAGCAAAAATACCACTGTGGAGAGAATGATGGATATGTCAGAAAAAGATACTAAAGGCAGTGCTATCTTTGTTTCCCCCTTGTAGTTCAATTTCCTTTATTTCAATTAAATGAGTTTTTAAGCATCAGCCGGATTCCACATATAGTGTTAGTTACTTGGAGTACAAAAAGACAAATATAATAGGATCTCTCCCCCACCCAGGAAAGTCACGTGTGTGTATATGTTAATACTATATATATAAATTCAAAACATATGCAAAGTAATTGAGTGTGTAGATTGCCCTTCGTAGTCAACCTATTCTTACCACAATGTGTTAACACTGGATTATAGGTGTAAGTAAAGATGTAATAAGATAGAGGCCTCAGATGGCATAATAAGAAATTTAAGGAAGAGGGGGGTGGGGAGGTACTATGGGAATGGTTCAGTCTTGGTATCTTTCACCAGATTTCAGCAGCTTCCATAAGAACAATCTTCCACACTTGGTTGCAAATTTCTACATCAGACTTTCAGATAGATACTGGAGGGTCTCAAGGGTCAGCTGCTGTGCCTTTTTATGGCAGTCCTATGAGAGGAAAAACTGCTAAGTGATGAGTTTTCCAACCTCCTCTTCCTCCTTCCTCTGCCCTCTAGTCCCACTTTAGAGCAGTTCTTATCAAGTTCTGGAAAAATCAGTACACCCAAACATTAATAATTGTAATGAAATGAAGCTTCTGACCCTCTGTTACCTTGAAATAAGTTCTGGGCAGAGGTGAGGGTCACCTGCCCAGTTCAGCTAAGCTTGTATCTCTCCAGGAAGGAAGAAGCCTATCTGAAGTTAAGAAGATAGGGATGCCGAACATGCTGAGAATTTCTTAACCTTCTATGATAGTACACAATTCCAAGTCTTTCTAAAGGTCAGCATGAGGCAGGAGGCTAGGGAAGTGTTTTGGGCAAAATTTCCCACCATCCAAACCCTTAGAAAATTCAGTTAAAGAAAAGGCAAAGACTCAAATCTATACATCTAGTCCTAAGCTTTCTCTTGAGCTCCAGACCTGCATCCCAAACTTCACACACTGGAATCTCTACCTTCATGGATGTCTCATCAGTGACTCAAAGTCAACATTTCCAAAGTGAAATTCATTATCTTAACCCCTAAAGCTACCTCCCCACCTAAACTTCCCAGTTTCTATTGATACCAACTTCCCCATCACCCAGATTCAGAAAACAAGTGGTACAACAAGTAAGAGCATACTAGATTTGGGAGTCTGCAATGCCAGAGCTCATACTCCTGCCTCAAGATACTTTCTAATTGTGTGATCCTTGCTAAGCCTTTTAACCTTTCTCGGCTTCAGTTTCCTCATCTGCAAAAGTGGGGATAAGTGTCTACCTCACAGGGTTGTGAGAGAGGTTCGAATGAAGTAACACATATATCGCAATTGGTAAGCCATAAAACACTATTTAAGTGCTAGTCTTAATTATTATATTATATTATATTATATTATATTATATTATATTAATTAAAAATTCTCTCTCCCACAATGGCTGCTTCCCCAAGGAAAAGAACTATAAACATCACTAAGACTTTTGGGATACCCTGTGTAATCAATTGCCACATTTTCTTGATTCAACCTCAGTAACATTTTAAAATTAATTTTTCCAATTATTAAGCATTAATTTTGTAGCCTTTGTACTCTCTCCCACATTAAAAAAATAAAAACTTTTTAACAAATAATCAGTCAAGTATATAAATGCCCATGTTAAGGGAAGGAAATGAGTATTTAAACAGCACCTACTCTTGTCACATACCCTCAGTGCTTTAAACATATTATCTCATTTGATCTTCACAACAATCCTGGGAGATAGGTGGTATTATTAACCCCACTTTGCAATTGAGGAAACAGGTGAAATGACTTGCCTAGGTTCACACAGTATTTATCTGAGGGCAGATTTGAACTCTGCTCTTCCTGACTCCATCCTTCCTACTCTATCCACTAGACCACCACTCCCTTTCCCTTGGCCTTAGCTAGGTCCCCCCCAAAAATATGTCTCATTTTCCATATTAATCCATTATCTCCATCAGAAGAATGGACAGCATTCTTTATTTGTCCTCAGTTTATCATTGTGCTCAACAACATTACTCAATCATCTTCTTTCTAGTAATATCAACCAAAATCCTAGCTTGGACTCTCACTAACTTCTGTCCAGGTGTTATCCTGATTTTCTAATTGCTTTCTCAACTTCTAGGCTTTCTTCTTTTAGACCTGTCCTCTATCTAGCTGTCAAAATAATATGCCTAAGGCCTGAGATTTTAGATAGTTATTTTAAACGAAATTCCTCTTATTGTGTCTTCCTGGTAGTATTGAACAGAATTAATATTTTGTTGTGGATTTATGTAGTCTTGTTGTATCTATTAGTCATCTCAATTTGTTGAGGGGAATTTTTCAAGAATATCATCATTTTTATCTGCAAATATGTTTTTTGTTTTAGCTCTGACTTTGTTCTCTGGTTATATGTCTTTATCTAGTATATCAGGACCGATGTTAAATAATAGTGGGAGAGAGATATCCAGATCTGAACATCTCAAGCCTTTGCTTAAAAATCTACAAGACTTTGTGTCTATATTATATATATATATATATATATATATATATATATATATATATATATATATATTTCTCAGCATTTCTTAGATTTAAAGCTCTCCATATCTACCTCGAACCTATTTCAAGTCTTATTTTGTACCTCTCCCTTTCACATATACTCTTCCAAAAAAATCTAACCTGTTAGCTGTTACTGAACTCCACAAGTCATCCCTTGCTTTTGTTCAGTGGCATAATTGGTTCTGTGGCTAAAAAATATATTCCTTCCTTATTTGGCACTCAGAACAAATCCTTTATCTTCTTTCAAGGCTCAGCAACCACCTCCTCTGGTCAGTCTGTTCTGATGTCCTTAGTATTCTCTTCCCTTCTCAAAAGATCTTGTATTTCCTTATATGTGTTCATATTGTTTCCAGTCCCAGAAAGACTATCAGACTGCCTTCTGTGAGGGGTGGGGGTAGGGAAGCGAGATTAGGGGGAAAATTGTTAAATTCAAAAATAAATTTAAAAATTTTTAAAAATGTACAGCTCATGTAGAGGAGAGACTTTCCTGTGTTTTGTCTTTGTATTCCAAGCAAATGATACAATACCGGTCTTACAAGCAAAAAGTTAATCCATACCTGCTAAATTGAAGTAAACCAATGCTTAGCTACCTTAGAACCTCAATATATGGTTCATTTTCATATTATATGAGTTCAAATAGATTTGAGTTCCTATGTATCAACATATTAAATGAATCCAAGTCCCATATTTTCTTTTCTTGTGATAATTAAAAACTACCATTTCTATGGTGCACTATGGTTGACAAAGGGCTTTACATATATTATCTTATTTGATCTTCATAAAACTGAAGTAAATGCTATTCTAGTGTTTGCCACATGGTAAGTGCTTCATATTTATTGGCTGACACTGACTGACCAAGTTCAAGAGAGGTTAAATAACTCTGTGGTACCACCTCACGCCTATTAGATTGGCTAAAATGATAATAAAGGGGAAAATGATCAAGGCTGGAAGGAATGTGGGAAAACTATTGGTGGAATTGTGTGAACTGATCCATCTATTCTGGAGAGCAGTTTAGAACTATGTCTAAAGGTCAATAAAACTGTGCATACCTTTGATCCAGTAATATCACTATTAGGTGATCATAAAGGGTCCACATGTACAAAAATATTTATAGTAATTCATTTTGTAATGGCAAAGACTTGGAAATTGAGGGGATTCCTATCAATTGGGAAATGACTCAATAAATTATGGTAATACAATGTGATGAAGTACTATTGTCCTATAAGAAATCATGAGCAGAAGGGAGGCTAGGTGGAGCAGTGGATAGAGCACTGGCTTTGGAGTCAGGAATAACTGGATTCAAATCCGGCCTCAGACACTTAATCATCACCTAGCCGTTTGGCTTTGGGCAAGCCACTTAACCCCATAGCCTTGAAAAATCTTAAAAAAAAAAAAAGAAATCATGAGCAGGCAGACTTCAGAAAAGCCTTGAAAAACCTGAATGAACTGATGCTGAGTGAAGTGAACAGAACCAGAACACTGTACACATTAATAGCAAAACTGTTTGATGATCAGCTGTGATGGGACTTTTCTCTTCTCAGCAGGTCAGTTGGAATGATGGCAAATGTCATCCACATCTGGAGAAAAAACTATGGAGTCTGAATGCAGATCAGAGTAAACTGCTTTCATTTTTTAAAAACTTGTTTTTATGTTTTTCTCATAGTTTTAACTCCCTTCAGTAATGATTCTTCTTTGAAAACATGAGTAATATGGAAATATATTAAACATGACTGTACATGTTTAACCTATGTCAGATTACTCAATTTCTTGGGGAAGGGGGAAGGAAGGGAGGAAGATAGAAAACTGGAACACAAAAGTTCAAAACTATCTTTGCATGCAACTGGAAAAATAAAAATAACATTAAAAAAAAAGAAGGTTAAGTGAGTTTCCCAGAATAGTATCTCTAGTAAATGTCTTTAAGGTAGGTTATGTGAACTCAGTTCTACATTATTCCAACTCCAGGTTCCAATCCACTGTTTGCTAAATATCCAGAGATTCTTGAATGTATACATATCTCCTGTTTTCCATGTTGGTCAGACTATCAAAATGGTCAATTTTGATGAACAGGAGCCATGTCTCATCTGCAAACCTGCTTACATCACCAGGTCTGATTGTTAACAAGACTCACAAGCAATGCCTTTATTTCATTTTTTCCCCCAGTTTATAAAAGTGAACTATTGCTGAAGCCCAAGGGAACAAGTAGTTCTGTGAACCTACCCTTCACACAACTGTGTTTGTAGATTCATTTTCCTTCAACCCTTGGACTCTGAAAGAACATCTTTCATGACAGACTTAATGTGGGACCCTAATTAACCAGCTTCTTAAACTCTTGCTATCTAGAAATAAAAGTGCATTTCAAATGTTCCTTTTCTCTTTACCATCTTGAATTTTATGCTTCACAAGATTTCACCTTGGAATGGAATTCCCAGTATTGAATTCATGTTGATTATTAACCCAAGGAATGCAAACACTAACCGCTGTTGCAACCACTGTCACTAAGAAAAGATTATTTTTATTTTTATCCCATCACCAGCTTTTACTTATAACCTTTTGGTGGGGTAGGAGTGTATTTGTGTGTCCCAATGATAATTAAGTTTCTCATAGAAATTATTCATCAGTTATAGATATGCTTGTTTTGAGGGCAGGGACTAGGACTCCTTTTATCTTTAAATCTCCAGTCCCTAGCAAAATGCATTTGACTGACCAGGTTTGCTGAATACTTGTTGAATTGAATGAAATAAGAGTTCTGGATTTGGAGTCAGACAACTTTGTTTGAATCACCAGTTCTGAAAAGGAAGACCAGAAAGAATCATAGCAAGCAGGACAACTTTTAAAGTTAAATATGGAATTTATTATACTTTTGAAAATGCAAACTACTCAAAATAGATTTGTGGCATTAGATAAAAATATCATTTTTTTCTTTTCTATGTATAGAAATATTCATGTTAAGTTGGTCAAGTTCAGAATAAAAAAATTTCTAATAAAAAATTCAAATGCCAATTTTGCTGCTGTGTCCATGGACAAGTTACTGATCTTTTCAGCCTTAGTTTCTTTATTCATAAATTTAAAATGCTAAACTAGATGATCTCAATTTCTTGCCGGGCCAGAATAAATGGAAAGCATTCTCTCTACTGCCTTAGGTACCCCCTAAAGCATTAGTTGTTAGTCTTCCCAATTTGGCAACCTAAAAGAGAGAAACTCCTCACCTCTACCCCTCCCATAAGGGAATCATATTGCTTACAGTTCACAAGCCTAAGGAAAATCAGCCTAGATGGTATACTTTGAGAAGATAGCAGGGGTACTTCCTCCTTCTTCACTGCAGACATGGAGCTTTTGGAATCCTGAAGGTGCTGAGGTTCAGACCCTAAACCACTATGGAGCAACGCAGTGCCCCATTACTGAGCAGAAGAGGTATTCCCCTCTATCTTCCCTGGGTCCCATTTAAACTGGTGGCATATAGACAACACATCACCATAAACATTAATTATACTTTGTGGTTCCTCTCCCTCTTATATGCAAGGGAGTTGCTAGTTCACACAACTCTTGTGTAAAAAGTGCCATTTCATGGATTATGCTCAGTCACTGCCTGGTTCTGGTCTACTACCTAGAAATCTTAGGGGTGTTTCCTATCATGTAGTGACCCATTACTGAAAGTATTTGGCATTTTAGTATGATATGAAAGACTCCTTTAGATATCTTGGTCATCTCTGTCTACTGATAAAAGTGGGAATGGGAGGTATCCCGTATCTGATAAAGAAGAAGATATCATGCATACTCTTTGTCCCACTGATACCATTCCTGGACCTATATCCCAAAGAGATACAAGAAAGATGATAAGGACTCATGTGAAGGAAATTTTTTATTGTAGAAAAGAACTGGAAACTAGGGGATGCCTATTTATTGCAGAATGACTGAACCAATTATGGTACTATGAAGCAATAGGACAGTATTGTGTTGTAAGAAATCATGAGAAACCTGGCAGACTTATGTAGATTAATGCAGGATGAAATGAGCAGCAAGAGGAGAATTTATACAATGAGAACAATACAATAAAAACTGAACTTCAAAAGTCTTAAGAATATTGATGATAGGGGTGGCTAGGTGGCGCAGTAGATAGAGCACCTGCCATGGAGCCAGGAGTACCTGAGTTCAAATCCGACTTCACATACTTAATAATTACCTGGCTGTGTGGCCTTGGGCAAGCCACTTAACCCCATTTGCCTTGCCAAAAAAAAAAAAAGAATATTGATGATTACAATGACCAATTGGTGATTCCAAAGTAGCAATGATGAATGCTATTGACTGCCCAACAGAGAGGAAATGGACTCAAGATGTAAGAATGAGATATACATTTCAGTACATGCTCAATGTAGGATTTTTGTGCTTGACAATGCATATTTGTCTTTTTCCCCCTGGGGTTGGGGGAAAAGAGGTGAGAGGGAGAGAAAACTTATACTTCTTAGTTTAAAAAAATAAAATGTTGACTTATAACATCATATAGCAAAGAATAATGCTTAATAAAGATGTTCACTTTCATTGTAGTGATGTTCTGCAAAGTACAAATGGAAGAGAGTTGACTTTAATCTGGAGATTTCTATTGGTATATTTTAGGTCTCTGTTCTGTTTAATACTTTATCCAATAGTGTATATGAAAATATTAGCATGATAAGCAAATTCACAATTGACACAAAGCTGAGTGATCATAAAAAATTGAATGATAGTATTTGAGAATATTTTGTGGCTGTAAACTAAAAATATTAAATTTATCAGGGATAAATGTAAAGTCCTGTATCTAGGATTAAAAAATAAATCATTTATCTAAGTACAGGTTGAGAAAATCTACTTTGAAAGCAATTCACTTGAAAAGCACATGGGAATTATAAATACAAAATCTTGATATTAGAAGACAACTTTTGAGAGCTTATAACTCTACTTTCCCACCCAGTGATTGAACTCTTTCTATGACTTCCTTGATAAGTAATCATCTATCTTATGCTCAAAGACCTTCAATGAACAGTTAACTCCTAGATGGCCACAGGCTTCATGAGATATGTTATGCAATAGTATTTTACAGCAATAAAAAAAAGCTAATCTAGTCTTAGGTTGCATTATCAGAAATATTCTATTCAGATCAAGGAAGTTAATATTCTCACCATACTCTGCACCTGTCAGAACACATCTGGTGCATTGTTTCTATATATGGACACTTTAAAAGAGACTTTGGCAAACTTTATAAAAGTGACCATGATGATAAGGAAATAATGTCATATGAGGAAGAGTAAAAAAATCAGAAATCTTTAGACTGGAGGAGAAAGGACTTAGTGAGGATGACAATGTTTTCAGATTCATAAAGGAATGTCCAAAGGAGGGAAAATATTAAGACTCATGTCTTAATCAATAAATTCCTTCAGCAATAAGCCAATTCATTGGTCATTGATTAGGTATCATATTTAGAGTAGTGATAACCAAAATTAAGTTTATAGAGAGGTCTAAAATCTCTGGGATTCTTAATTCCCTCTTCTCCCTTTCTTACTCCTCTGCCAGCATCCTTGCAGAAGTAGAAGAGAGCCCCATAGGACTGGGGTTAATATTGTATTTTTCTTTGTTTCATGTGTAGTGAAGGCCTCCAAATTCATTGCTAAGTAGCTGACCTACTGGTAATGTAGCTCTTCTTACTAAACTTAAGCTAGTTCTCATAAAACAGTCAAGTCTATTGCTTGACTGTACTTGAAGACTTTCTAGCATGGCAGAACTGCCAAAGTGGGTTATTTGTTGATGAAGACCTCAAGAATTTAGCATCACTTCCTGAATGAGACTTTAGAGTAGGACTCTGTGATATACTACTTTCTTAATATTCTTGCCATCAATGAAAATAGAACAAAAAAGCAAGCTTCAGTTAAATGGAAGATTACTCATAGATTCTCACTGAAGAGTTAAAGCAAAGAGAATTTGTATGACCAAAGTCAACAAGAAGCATTAATTCAAGGGAGAGCTGATCATCACACATTGAAATTTTAGTAATAAACATTTGAGAAAAGACTAACATGAAAATAATTGTAGCTTAGGTACCAACATCGAACACTGATGACTAAGGATGAAAAAAAGAGAAATTCCATTACATATTTAAGAATTCTTAAATTAAATCATTATTCACTCTGATACCTAGTGACTTCAAGGCAATAGTGGGAAAAGGTGAAGATGGGAAACCATGATTCAAAATAAAATGAAGAATCTTGTTGAATACCTTCTTAGAGAAAGAATTGGTAGGTACTGAACATGATGAACACCAAATAATATAGAAAGGTGCAAAATAGAATTTTATTTTAATGAGGAAGCGAATTGTTATTGATGTGGAAGTTATCTCTGAATGCAGTCAGACCTGTTAAAGATCAGAATTAGTTTTAAAAAGCAAGAAAAAAATAATAATGAGAAAAAGTAATGGTCTACAATAGAACCAACTAAATTCTGAACTACTGAATCAAGTAACTAACAATCAAAAATAGGAACTGGATAACAGAAATGAAATTGATATCATTACAAACTTTACATTAAGAAGCTTCAAAAAATAAATTGTCACAATAAAGAAAGCAAAAGAGCCCAGAAACTTCCTTTTTCAGCAAATATTTGACACTTGCCAAATGGAGAGAGAGGACTGCCAAAGGAAATACCAAAGTACAATATAAACTACTGCTGCATTAAATTAAATTAAAAGAAGAATGTTGGACACAATATCATCTCATAAAACATAAAGAAGCAATGGAAAATAAATCCAATTTAAAGAAAGTTTGGCAAAACGTCAGCTTAAATCAACTTAAACAAAAATGGAAGGAAGACAACAAAGATTAAAAATATTTTTTTAATCGGTAAAAATCTGCTTTCTCCATCTCTCCTACTTCCTTATCCTTTTGAGAAAGAAAAACAAAGCCTGAATTACAGACATCCATAGTCAATCAAAACAAATTCTCTCATTGATCTTATTCAAAAAAAGAAAACTTCATCTCATTCTACACTAAAGAATCCTTTAACTGTCATTTAGGAGTTTGGATAGCCTGTTTCATCCTGAATCTTCTTGAATTGTGGTAGGTCATTGCCCTTAAGTCTTTCAAAGTTTGTCTTTGCAGTGTTGTAGTTATAGAATTTTATAAATCATTCACTTCCATCCATTTGTACTTCCATTCATTTGCATCCATTCATAAAAATCTTCTCAAGTGTCTCTAATATCATTCCCATCATCATTTCTTATACCTTTGTACTATTCTATCATATTTATAAACTATAACTGGTTGGGGACTCCTCAGTTTCTAATTCTTTTTTCCTCCATAAGTGCTGCTTTATGAGTTTATATATATATATATATATATATATATATATATATATATATATATATAGACTTTATTTTGATTAGGATTAACCCCTCCCTTAATCTACCTTTCCTTTTATTCCTTTTTATCACCTCTTCCTGTTGTTTCTGTTTACCAAAATGTATTTCTATATCTAATTATGGGTGTATTCATCCCTCCTTTGACCAGTATAGATGAGAATGAGATTAATGTCCATTCCCCCCCATCCTGACTTCTCCTTTCTCATTCTGATTTTATATTTCCCTTCTCTTTTTTCCCACTGCAATATATTCTCTCTTCCACCCTGTTTTGACTTTTCTCCAAAGATTATCATATTTAAGAACTACTTCTGTGGCCTTCTGTCTAATTAGATTCCAATTTTTTTTTTTTTTTTTTTTTTAGGATTTTGCAAGGTAAATGGGGTTAAGTGGCTTGCCCAAGGCCACACAGCTAGGTAATTATTAGGTGTCTGAGGCCCGATTTGAACTCAGGTACTCCTGACTCCAGGGCTGGTGCTCTATCCACCGCGCCACCTAGCTGCCCCTTAGATGCCATCTTTGACCTCTGATGACGATAGTGTATCCCCATATTAGAAAATAAACATTTTATTATTTAGTTCCTTATGGTTCTTTGCTCATATTTACCTTTTTATGTTTCTTTTGATTATTATATTTCCCCTTCAAAGGTATTTTCATTAGAAATGCTTGGAAGTTGTGTCTTTCTTTAAAAGTCCAGCACCTAGCATACCCTTTGATCTAGCAATACCACTACTGGGTGTCTACTGAAGAGATCATGGAAAAGGGTAAAAACATCACTTGTACAAAAATATTCATAGCAGCCCTGTTTTTAGTGGCAAAAAATTAGAAATTGAGATGTCCATCAATTAGGGAATGGCTGAACAAACTGTGGTTTATGTCATTCCATCAGTCCAATAATCAGGGACAATTTCAGAGTAACTGCGACGGAGAATACCATCTGCATCCAGAGAGGGAACTGTGGAGTTTAAACAAAGATCAAAGATTATTACCTTCAATTTATTAAAAAAAAGTTGTCTTATATACTACATAATTTTGCTTTATCTAGTATTCTATTTCTTCCTCAAGGATTTCCTCTCAAAACATTCAATTCTGATCAATGCATAGCATGGAAACAATGCAAAGATTATCAGATTGCCTTCTGTAGGGAGGGAAGGGGAGGGAAGAGAGGGTGGGGGAGGAAATTGTAAAATTCAAAACCTTACAAAAATGATAGGTAGAAACTACTATTGTATATAATTGGAAAACAAATAAAATGTTTATATAATAAAAAGTCCAGCAACTAGACCTGTAAAGGGAAAGATACAATGGGACTTCTTGTTTAGTATTTCAGCTGCAGCTAATTCTGTGTGACCCCTTTGGGGATTTTCTTGGCAAAGGTATTGAAGTTATCTGTCATTTCTTTTTTTCCAGCTCATTTTACAGCTGAAGAAACTGAGGGAAACAGTTAAGTGACTGGTGAAGGATCACATAGCTAGAAGGGTCAAAGGCCATATTTGGAAGATGAATCTTCTGACTCCAGTCTTTGCACTCTATCCACTTCATCACCTAGCTGCTACAGTATGTGTGATACTAATTATGCTTCCTCATATTGGAATTCTTTTTTTCTGTATGCTTGTAGTATTTTTTCTTTGACCTCGAAGCTGGATTTTGGATATCCTGCTTCCTGGAAGTTTTCTTTTGGGAGTTTCGTTCAGGGGTGCCTCATAGATTTTTACTATCTCCATTTTGTTCACTGGTTCTGAAGGATTTGGGGCACTTCTATAATTTTTTTAAAAATTTATCTAGAGGGGGCAGCTGGGTGGTACAGGGATAAAGCACCATCCCTGGAGTCGGGAAGACCTGAGTTCAAATTTGACCTCAAACACTTCATGGCTATTGAAGAATCTTCCCAATGAAAACCTAAACTATTTTAAGTGTGTCATTTCTATACAAAAATTAGGTCCTTTCTGTCAGAGTAGGGATGAAAAAAAAATTAAAAAAATAGGAAGCTAGTAAAGCAAATGAGGGGAAACAAAAAAAAAAAAACTCCCAAAGCAATGAAACAGGCAGTATGCCCAGTGAGAAAGGAGGACAAATGATATTCATCACTGAAAAAAAAAATAAAAGGAAAAAATGCAAAAATGAAATGAAAGCAAAGAAAATCACATGTCAGAGGGAGAAATGATGGAGGGGGGGAACAAAACAACAAAAAACTATCATATAGGATACACTATTTCTTTTTCTCTGGTTCACTTGGATTGCCCTGCTGTTCTGCAAAGAAGCTTTACTGTCTAGCTGATTTTTGTAGTTAGCAAAAAGTCCTCCTGGAATAACTTCATATAGGCTGTATTTTCAGTATGAGTCTTTATACCTCAGAAATTAGCAAACTACAAATCAGGACTTGATTTGTTGGTTTACTGTTTGTCTAGATTTTAAAAAGTGATGGAGAAAATGTTAAGAATACAAGTTAAACTAAAAGATTTATTGAATTCTTTTTGGAGAGTCAATTGTTAAACATTTGAGAACATACCATGAAAGATGGCAATTGCTAACTTGAAAAGATAGTGAAACAGGCTTTTCCAACTACTAGAAACAACAGCTATAAATTGTAACCTGACCAAGTTTAAAACCTTCCAATTATCTTTTCTCCTCTGATGTAGGTTATAGCCCTGCAGGATATATGGTACCTTTATTCACTCTTCTCTTTTATCCCTTCCTCCAGTATCACTCTATAACCTGATGTACCACATTGAGAACTATTCTTCACAGGGTGCAGTATGATGCAGTTGGAAAAAGAACTTTAGAGAAAAAGAATCTAGTTAAAAGTCTTGGTTTTTCCACATGATACCTATGTGATCATTTCACCTCTGTGTACCTCCTGTGTACCTCAATTTCCTCAATTGCAAAATAAGAGACTTACATTAGATAATCTCTAATGATCTTTCTGATTCTCTGTTTATGATTCCAGATACCATTCATACTTGTTGCTCAGTTCTATCAGAACTTGCCTGAACTAATAGATTTCAACCTATGTTGATACATGACTCCCATCCACTTTATTGAAGAGACTTGGCCTTCAATTGTCATTCAATGCTTACACTTATTTTTTTTTACCATTTCCTACCAACCTCATGTAGGACTGAAGAAATAATTTCTTTTTTTGGCCTTCAAGGAGATTAACTATGCAAATTTGGAATTAATTCAGACTTAAGTGAAAAATTTTTTTCTTTTTTACTCTGGAAGTAAAAGTCAGAGTAAATTGCTCTCTTAAGCATTATGTGAACTGTTAAACTGAAAAACCTTAAGAAAGTGAAGTCTTGTAAAGGGGACTAGACTGTTTAGAAATCATAGCAATATAAAAAGCCTTTGGAGGAATCCTCACCTGCAATCAGATCATATGATTTTTTTTTCCTTTAAAAACCTCAATTGCCTGTTACGGAAATCTGGTCATCTGTAAGAGCCTTTACTGAGAAGGAACTTTACAAACCTAACCTTTATCTCAATAGCTAAGCTACAGACAGTCCACTTTTAACCCTAACTTCTCAATTTCTCAGAAGCAGCCTGTCCTCCCCATCACTCCTCGTCCATCCAGTTAAGTTCACAGTGATAAATCGAGCCTATAAGGGTCCTCACAAAGGTGGGTGTGGTGTGCTGATAGCATTCATGATTAAGGGCTTTCCTGTGTCAAATATAGCTGTAATATACTACAAACAGGCAGTCGATTTTTATACAAACTGATCTGGCTGCTATCAGCTTCTCTGACATTTTATACTAATACTTAAAATAAATCTAGAAACAGGAAAGAAAGTACAGAATTATTGTTTTAAGCTGCCTGTGAGAGCTTATCTTCAAAGTGGCAGAGGTTCTATTGTATTTAGAGAAACTGCTCACTCCACTGGCATAAAGGTTAGTAACTTAGAGGCCACTTTGGTTAAACTCATATTCCTTTGTAATATGCATGCCAGAGATGAATAATTTTGGTAGATGTCCTATGGCCCTAATTTTTCAGACAATACTCATCAAGTATTAGTTTGTTTGCTTAAAAGATATTTTCAGTTTCTTCTAGAACTTCAGGAGCTCATTAAAGCACATGAGAAAGAAAAGGAGATTTTTCACCCCCTTCAAAGCAAAAGTGCAATTTCAGAGATTTCCTTGATAACAGTTCATACTTTAAAAGTTGCCTGAGGGGTGGCTAGGTGTCGCAGTGGAAATAGAGCACCGGCCCTGGAGTCAGGAGTACCTGAATTCAAATCCCACCTCAAACACTTAATAAGCTACTTAACTCCATTTGCCTTGCAACCCCACCTCCCCAAAGTTGCCTGATCCCTTTTCTTAATCAAAAAAAAAATATGATTCTGTCATTTTCTAATACCCTCAACCAGGGATATGCTAGTAAAAGTTTAGAGGAACATTAACAAAGAGCATACTTTTAAATTTAATCTTTATCTGTGAAGATTATGAATACGAACATTTCTATTTCTCTATCAAGTTTGGACAATAAAAATGATAAAACAAACTTATTTAAAAATTAGTTTTGGCATGCCCTGCCCTAACTCTCAGTTGTCTTTTGTAACAAAGATTAATAATGATAACAGTCATCATTTATATAAAATGTATTTATTTTTCCTGCATGCAAAGAAAATTTTCAACATTCATTTTTCTGTAAGGTTTTGAGTTCCACATTTTTCTCCCTCCCGTTGTTCCTTCCTCTAGACAGTGAACAATCTGATTTGTTATATTTGTATAGATTTTTTAAATTTATTAAGCACTTTACTCACATAACTTCTTTGGCTCCTGAAAAAAAAAAAAACCTACCCATGAAGGGTTAGATGTAATTATTCTTTTTGTTGTTGAATCATTTCAGTTCTGACTCTTCATGGGGTTTTCTTTTTCCTTTGTGTTTTTTTTTGGCAATGATATCGGAGTGGTTTTGTCATTTTCTTCTCTAGCTCATTTTATAAATGAAGAAATTGAGGCAGAGTTAAATGACTTGCCCAGGGTCACTCCAACTTGAAAGTGTCTAAGGTCAAATTTGAATTCATGAAGATGAGTCTTCTTGGTTCCAAGTCCAATGTACTATCGAGTGAGCATTTTTACTTTATAGATAAGAAAACCAAGGCTTAGAAGAATTAAGCATTTTCCCTGTGGTCACCCAGCTAAAAATGTTAGAGATAAGTTTTGTATCTAAGTCTTTCTCATTAAAGCTAGCACTCTCCACTATACCAATATAGTCAAGCAAAACAAATTGCCATACTGACCATGTGAGATACCATAAGCCTCATTCCATTCCTGTAACACAACAATTTTCTTCTAAGTTGTCTTCTTTTTCTTTTGCCTTTTCTGGGCCATGATTTATATATATGGTGTACCAGAATGTGAAAATTCCATAGTGCTAAACAAATGAAGGAAGCAGATGCTGTTCAGAGTACTCTATTTGAACCAGAATTCCAGGAGGGAAGTACCTTAACATCTAGTATCAGATCATGATATGGCTAGAAGGAACTATAGGGGTTATATAATCCAATCTTACTGTACAGTTGAAAAAAAAAAGGTCCCCCTAAAATGGAATAACCTGATCAAGGTTATCCAGTTAGTGGCATAGCCAGGCCTAGAATCGAGGGCAATGTATTTCCATTATACTGAACTGTTTTTGTAATTGTGAAGAATATTGATGCTATTCTTCAAGAGGATAGAGAAGGGAATATGTGTACTTTTCCTGAGGTGGCTCCTGATTTAGAACCACACAGCCTGGATTCAGTCCTGGGGAAGCCTGACCTCTAAAAAGAGGTGAGTTAAGACTTTTTCTTATCTCTTCTCTCTCAATGAGGCCCATTTTAGCTTGCACTGGGAAAAATGTCTACAACAAAATTTAGGGAGAGTTCATGCCTAGGGTCGGTCCTCTCTCTATCTCTCTGTCTCTCTCTCTCTCTCTCTCTTTTTAATTTTAGGCAGTGGGGTTAAGTGACTTGCCCACAGTCACACAGCTAGTCAATTATTAGGTGTCTGAGGCCAGATTGAATTCAGGTCCTCCTGACTCCAGGGCCTGCTCTATCCACTACACCACCTAGCTGCCCCTTAGGGTCTCTCTTAAAAGAGAGTTCATTAACTGGCAAAACTAATGATGTCAATTAAGCGGAAAATAAAAAAAAAAGAAAGAAAAGGTTTTTACCGAACAAAGTAGTAGACATCAGGTATAGGCATTCTTCTCCTATAAAAGTTATGATTAAGACACAAAATTATAATAGCATTATGTAGCACTTTAATTTTGCAAACCACTTTACAAATATTATTTCGTTTTATCCTCCAAACAATCCTGAGAGGAGGGTGTTACTATCTTTCTCATTTTACAGATGAGGTTAAATGACTTGCCAAGGGTCACTCAGCTACTAAGTGTCTGAGATTGGATTTGAATTCAATTTTTGACTCTAACTACAATGCTACTTAATTGTCTCATAAGGAAAGACTCCTAAGTGCTCCTTAACAAATACCTAATACATGAAATAATAACTCACCAACATCTGCTATGGTCTTCTGTAAGGAATGACTCCTGAAAAACCTGTGGGCTCTTTGAGTATGTACTTCACATTTATCTTCTAGCCAGTCAGATGTAGCATTAGACTTAGTCGATTGGTTATAGAACCTCTCTGACAATGTTGATCTTAGCCTCTGAGAAGATATTACAGAAATCACTGGGAACCCTCAGTTTCTCAAAGTAATTGTCAAAGCTAGGAAAATCCATCTCTGAGGATTACATAGTTACCCATGCTTAAGGAAAGAAAAATAAGAGGCAGTCAGGTATTTTAGGTTCCAGTCTTGGACTGGCTTTGGCAAGCTCTTTGGCATTAGGGGCCAAGTGCTCATAGCTGCCTAGGGGAGAGATGAGAAAGACTTAACTCTGATCAAAGTTGTGATCCACCTCAACTCCCAGAGAACCTATGCTAAACCATGCTTGCCCAGTTCTCAAGAGACCTAAGGTGTAGATTTAGACATTCATAGTTGTACATGACAAATGTATGAAATTACTTTATTTAAGTATTGTATTTTTGTTTTTTATCCCAAGAAAGAGGGGAGCTAGCGTTGAAACATTTTAAAAATTGCACAGAATTGAACAGAAGGAAGTTCAAAAGGGAACACAAGCAGAATAGCTTTTAAAGTAATGTTGAATTTTTTTATATATTTTAAAAAATTCAGCTAAGTAATAGAGATGATCAGTTTCACATACAAGTCTAGTTTTCTTATCTACAGTGCATATGGAAATGTTCTCTAGCATTTGTTAACAGAATGAAATAAAATTAAGAAATATTTCTAGATTGCCTTAGTTTCTAAATTTTCTAGAAAACTTGTCAGACTATACATTGCAGTAAAGGGACCAACTTGCACTGATAGAGTGTTCCATAAGGAATAAAATCTGAAGTCCAGTTCCTATCCCAATAATACAGAGAAATGTATTAAATTGGAATGAAATACCAATTCTTCTTATAATTTTATAACTTAGAGCAAATATGTTAACCTCTATGTATTTTATCTTTCTTTACAACAAAATGGGTAATATACTTATCCTAACTCTTTTTATTTTATTTTATTTTTTTTTAGTTTTTGCAAGGCAATGGAGTTAAGTGGCTTGCCCAAGGACACACAGCTAGGTAATTATCAAATGGCTGAGACCGGATTTGACTTTGGGTGGCATCATGGATAGTGTACTGGACCTAGAGTCAGAGAGATCTGAGTTCAAATTTAACCCTAGACACTTAGTAGATATGTCACCCTAAGCAAATTACTTAATCCCTATCTGCCTCAGGTTCCTCATCTATAAAAGTGGGGATAATGGTAGCACTTATCTCCTAGATTTGGTGTAATGATAAAATTATATAATATTTATCTAGTTCTTTGCAAACCTTATGTACACTATAGCTATATAAAAGCTAGCTTTAGCTAGCAGTAGAATTATTAGGTCAAAGTGTGTGAACATTTTAGCCACTTGATTTGTATAATTCCAAATTACTCATAGATTGATCATATTGATTCAAATTGCTCCTTTAAAAATGCATTAGTTTGGATGCTGAGTGAGATTACCAGAACCAGAACATTGTATACCCTAGCAGCAACATGGGGGTGATGATCAACCTTAATGGACTTGCTCATTCCATCAGTGCAACAATCAGGAACAGTTTTGGGGTATCTGCAATGGAGAATACCATCTGTATCCAGAGAAAGAATTGTGAAGTTTGAAAGAAAAAACCACATTATCTTATTATGTAATTTTGCTATCTCTTATACTTTATTTTTCTTCCTTAAGGATACGATTTCTCACTCATCACATTCAACTTAGATCAATGTATACCACGGAAACAACGTAAAGACTAACAGACTGGGGCAGCTAGGTGGCGTAATGGATAAAGCACTGGCCCTGGAGTCAGGAGTACCTGGGTTCAAATCCGGTCTCAGACACTTAATAATTACCTAGCTGCGTGGCCTTAGGCAAGCCACTTAACCCTGTTTGCCTTGCAAAAACCTAAAAAAAAAAAAAGACTGTTAACAGACTGTCTTCTGGGGGGGGAAGCAAGATTGGGGACAAATTATAAAATTAAAAATAAATAAAAATCTTTCTTTTATTAAAAAAATTAAATTGAATTAAATTTTAAAAATGTATTAGCTTGCTTGTCTTTTCACATCCCTTCTCCATTCCTATCTCTTGTTGTCTTTGCCAAGTTATTGGATCTGAAGTGAAACCTCAGGATTTTTTTAATATCTCTTTTTCTTATTATTAATGAACATTAATGTTCTAATAATATTTTGTAGAAGACCTGGGTTCAAATCCCAGTTTTGCTTATTTACTAGCTGTTATCTCTATGGATAAATAGTTTTACTTCAGGTTCCTCTTCTTTAAAATGGGGATATTACTCATTTTACCCAGATCATTACATTATTTTCAGAAAACTGCTTTAAGAGCCTTTGCAGTGCTGGTAAAAGAAGTCATAATACAGATGACTTGTACAACTGGAAAGTAATTTATGATTTAGAAGAATCTGGCTTAAAATATTTATATATGTATATACATATATATGGAATTTTAAAGTAACTTGCTTAAGATGACACACCTAGTAAGTGACTGAGGTTAAATCTGAACTCAAATCTTTCTGACTTCAGGTCCAGTATTCTATCCATCATGCCACCTAGAATATACTCCAAAGTCAATTAAAAATAAAAATTTATATGTATATTATGTATATACGTATATATTTAAAAAATTAGATATTTGAAAATTATGCCTATCTAAATCATGATAATAATAATAATAATAATAAACACCCAACTAAAGCAAGTCTCATCTTCATAGGTCTAACAGCAAATTGAACTGATTTCTATGATGCTTGTCTCCATAGTGCAATTTAGCTTGGAGGACACTCCCCCTAGCGTTTGAAGCAGGTAGGATGTGTTGAAGAAGTTTGATAGCCTATCTTCCCCTAGCAATGCTTCTTTTCATCTCTTGTCTTCTGCATTCTATATCCCACTCAAGCCATGTACAGATACGAAAGGCAATGTGATGTAATGTATAGAAAACTCAAACTTGAAAATGGTTCTAGCACTTCCCTTGCAAAGTCATTGTGAGAGCATCAAATGTATAATGAAAATGTATAATAAAGCATAATTATTTATTAAATACCAGCAAAAAGCCAGATATGTTCTAAATTCTACAAAGACAAATGGCAGGTTTAAGATACTGAGTCATGGGGTGGCTAGGTGGTGTAGTGGATAAAGCACCGGCCTTGGAATCAGGAGTACCTGGGTTGAAATTGCTTTGGGCAAGCCACTTAATCCCATTTGCCTTGCAAAAACCTAAAAAAAAAAAAAAAGATACTGAGTCATGATGTTGGCATCATTCAGTGATTCTGGTTCATAAAGCATCTCTAGATTGCAGTCTGAGACCCTGTAGTAGGAAAAATCATGACTCTGGAATCAGAGGAACTGGATTCAAATATTGACTGTTCCACTATTTGACCTTAGGGAAGTCATTTTCCTTTCAAATTCTTGAGTTTCAGTAAAATGAGAAAGTTGTATTAATGATCTTGAAGATTCCTTCCAGTCCTTAGTCTATAATCCAATGATGAAAGGTAATTTGGTAGCTCCTGTGGCTGAATGGCATAGAGTGGACTAAAGGAAAATTTCTACTTCATCTTTTTCCTGATAAGTGAATAGATGGGTAAATCCTGAATCAGGTGGAGGAAAAGATTATTATTAACTGGGACATCTCAGTATTCCCTCAGCAGATCAGAGACTTATAAATGATCCATGAGGTCCTATGAGCTGGCAGCTGAAGGGAGAATAGTGGTGGGTTCCCTTTTAAACTAAAGCTGAATGACCTCTTGTAGGATTGGTTGTGTAAAGAGTTCTTATTTTATTTACTGTTTGAACTAGATGAAGGACAGGATTTTAATATAACAAATTCTTTAAGGGGAGAGGTTTTCATTTTTGTGTTTTTTATATTCCCAGAACATAGCACAGTACCTGTTTGTACCAATAAATTTCTTGATTGGCTGATCTCCATTTTTTTCAGAAGAGGAACATAAACCATAGAAAGCTGAAATGAGAAGTCAAGATTATATACCTAATAAATGGCAGTGAGAATTTGAATCCAAATCTTCCAAATATAGAGTTTAGTACTACCTCAGAAACATTTCATTTAACTTTTCTTCTTCCTTTTGTCTCATTTTCTCATTACAGATGAGTATTTCTTTCTTTTTGGCTTTTGCAAGGCAGTGGGGTTAAGTGACTTGTCCAAGGACACACAACTAGGTAATTATTTAAGTATCTGAGGCTGGATTTGAACTCAGGTCCTCCTGACACCAGGGCCATGCTCTAACCATTGAACCACCTAACTGCTCCCTCGGATGAATATTTTTGACCCTTTTCTGAGTCCTAATAAAAATGTATCTTCTATTAGTGCTGATTAATCATTTAGTAGTGTTCATCACTTCATGAACCCATTTTGGATTTTCTCCGCAAAAATACTGGAATGGCAATTGGGTATAGAAATTTATCTTACTCTAGAGGAAAACAGGAGAAGAAGGGAATGGGATTAAGGGGAGAAGGGGAGGGGAGGGGTGTAGGTGATGGAAGAGAGGGAAGATTGTGGGAGAGATTAGTCAGATATAACACACTTTTGAGAAGGGACAGGTTGAACAGAGAGAGAGATTAGAGTGACTTGAAGGGGGTGGGATAGGATGTAGGGAATCTAACAATAGCAACTATGGGAAAAAATATTGAAGCAACTTCTCTGAAGGACTTATGATAAAAAAATGCAATTCATTCCAAGGAAAGAGCTGATGGTGTCTGAATACAGACTGAAGCATACTTTTTCCCCCTTACTTTATTTTTCTTGAGGTTTCTCTTTTCTTGGTTGGGGGGGATTATGTTTACTTTTACAACATGACTATTGTAATAATGTGTTTCATGACTACACATTTTTAACATACAGCAAGTAATTTGCTTTCTCAATGGGGGAGTGAGATGGGAGGAAGGGAGAGAATTTCAAACTCAAGAAAGTAAATGTTGAAATTTGCTTTTGCATATAACTGGGGTAAAAAAATTAAAAATAAAAAAAATTGGAGTTGGAATGCAGAACATAGCATTGTTTTTTTACTTTTTAAAATTTGATTTTTTTTATAGTTCTTATTCTTCTTTCACAACATGACTAATATAGAGATATCCTTGACATGATTGTATATGTACAATCAATATCAGAGTATTCACTGTCATGGGGAGGGAAGTGAGAAAGGCAGAAAAAAAATGGAACTCAAAATCTTACAAAAAATGAATATTGAAAGCTAGCTTTATATGTAATCAGAATAAAATAAAAAAAGATAATGGCATGACTTGCCCTTTCTTTCTCCTGCTTATTTTGTAGATGAGGAAACTGAGGCAAATATGGTTAAGTGATTTTCTCCGGATCACATTTATTAAACATGTCTGAAACTGTATTTCAACTCATGCCTCCCTCAGTATATCCACTAGTTGCCTTTGATTTCTCTATTATTTTCCCTGAAATATGATCTCTTCTTACTTTTGCCTGTTTAAAACCCTAAATCCCTCACGAAACTCAACTCAAGTACTGTCTCCTACAGGAGATTTTTCCTAATTCCCCCTTGTCCCTAACTCCAAAGCAATTGTGCATGTGTAAACATCTTTGTGTGTATATAAATGTATATATATATATATATATATTATTTTATATACATATTGAACCCCAATATAAGCTTCTTGGGGGAAAGGACTATACCTAGTTTTGTATTTCTACCATATGCATCTAGTACATTTTTTTTTGTTTAGTTGTTTTTCGATCATGTCAGACTTTTTTGTGACCCCATTTGGAGTTTTCTTGGCAGAAATACTTAAGTGGTTTGCCATTTCCTTCTCCAGCTCATTTTGCAGATGAGAAAACTAAGACAAACAGGGTTAAGTGATTTGCCCAGTCACATAGCTAATATATGTCTGAGACTGGATTAGAACGCAGGAAGATTAGTCTTCTTGACTTTGTATTCAACCAATTGTATAGGCATTTATAAAATACTAAACGTCTATGTGGGAGATATAATTCATTTTTCCTCTTTTACTAACATGAGACATATTTTTATTGTCAATAAGGATCAAAATTACAATGCTTGGTGTGCACATGTGCTCTCTGTCCCACTAACTGGGAACGACTGTCTGAGATGACTAGACTGCAATCTATCCCATTTTCTGTTCTGTTCAGCTTCTTTTTTAGAGGAATGATGCTAAATAATTTTTTTGATAAATTTTTAGCCATACCATTATATTTATTTAATACCAGAGAATTATGGAGCAGAGGAAAAACTCTAATAAACTCTAAGAGAAATACCTTACAGTCTATGAAGGAATATTATCAGACAATTTCAAAATAAAAGATGAGGAAGGGGAAATTCTAGAGAAGAGTCCTTTATCATGGAAATATGGACTTTACCTTTTCAGCCTAGCTGACTGTGGCCTCAAATAACCTGATACAATGCAATGGATGATTGACCAGTAAGTGCAAAATAAGACTCTTGCCTGAGGTTGGAGCCCAAACTAAGGGTGAACTGTCTTTTACAGATTTTTTTGCTGCCCATCTCACCAAATTTTAATACTGAAGATGCTGACACCCCGCCCCCCCAGCCTTTTGCAGATATAAATGATGAAAAAGTCTTTGAGTATCCATTAGTTGTTCTACTGTGTGGTCTACTGGACTTGAATGTTAGTAGGAAATAGACCAAACACCTGATCATTTAATAAACCAAGGATTGATGGGTAAAAAAAAAAATCTGACTTTTATTTGTGCTACCTGTCATCTTGGGAACTCAGGATAATAATTGAGTGGATCAGTTAAGTTGGAACCTAGTGAGATAATTAATTTTGTTGAAATGAAATGGAAAAGTTGCTTCATATCTCCTAGTTTACCAAAAAAAAAAATCAGGGTTAGAATTTTGGTTTACAGAAGAACCTTCAACTTTGATCTTAAAGGACTGAATATTCAAGAAAAACCTGGATAACTGTAATCAATTCAGGTCAACAAATATTTGTCAAGCACCTACTTAATAGACCATTGTCCTGGCTGCTAAGGGAGATACCAAGTTCAGATAAGACTTATCCTTGCCCCCAAAGATCCAAGAGAATGTTGGAACTGATAGAGACCCTAGAGGTTATTGATACCTCCCCCCTTCCCCCTTTTTTTCATTTTACACAAATGAGGAAAATGGGATCTATCGAGTTTAATTGACTTCCCCAAATAAGGCAGCAAGAAAATGGCTAAGTCAGTTTTAACTCTAAGCACTTATAAGCAAAACTATGTATTTCAAAATACCATATTCAGCTTCAAGTTTCATAAATAGTGTGGTTCTCTCACTTCAAACAATTGGTTCCTCAGGGGTCAGAACTATAGTTTTTTTCCCAAAAGAACTATTTTCTTGTGATATGGCGAATGTGGAAGGAGGAAAAAGCATATGTTTACTGCAGCAAGAGGAGGGTGAAGTGGTTGGCCACTTCTACCCCTAAATAGTTTTAAAATATTAAAGCTTAAAATTCCACCAAAATTTTGGGGGGTACTCTGTAAATATAGTGGGATTATAATTTAAAATCCCTGCTTGGAGACCCAGAATATGAATTCAGCATCCTTGAGAAGTTGAATTATTCTCAATAATAATAATTCACAATCATAGAATTCTATTTATTATTTCATTTTTGTCCCCAAATGACAAATAAGACTGCTAGAATGCTCCACTGGTCCCCTCAGAATTTCAGGACAAAAGAAGAAATGTTAGGTGGACTCTGTGTCAAATTTAAGGGATGATATAGACAAGGCGCAGGAGGAATGGATGAGTTTAAGATGATATATGTTTAATGGAGGGAACTTCTAATGGATGAGATCACATGAGTATCTGAAGACTTAGTATCTCATTTGATTCTCAAAACACCATTTTGAGGTAGGTTCAATTGGTGTTATTATCATCTCCACTTTGCAGCTGAGTAAGCAAAGATTCTGAGGGTTTTTATAATCTTTTCCATAGTCAGAGGTGGAATTCAAACTCTTTTTTTGTATTCTAATGCTGGTGCTCTTATTACTATATGATTTTCCATCCTACTTCCCAATTGGTGCCTAGCAGCCTATGGACCAGAGGGAGTAACTAAGAATTATTTGCTGAGTTGAATTTAGTAGATTAATACCTCAGCTAATATAAAAAGAAGTTAACAGTTTTCCTACTATATTATTTGTTTTGTTTAGGAATTTATCAAGTAATCACCTGCCACAGATAAGAGCAGAGAATGGAAATAAATTTTAGCAAAATAACAAATATGATCTTTTGCAAGGGAACAGAGAGACATGATCTTAATGCTAACATTCAAAGAATTCCAGCATTTTGAACATGGGAATACAATATCACAAGAGCAATCAGTTCTGAAAGAATGGAGAGTAAAGTGGGATTTGGAAATGTGATTTTAAAGGAAAAAAATAAAAAAATGAGGGGATAAATTTGGGAAGAAGAATAATTAGGAAGAAGGACACAAGACATTAACAGGACTTAAGAATTCCCTATATTTAACTAAACTGTTGTTTTAGATTTTTATTTTTATTTTATTTTTTTATTTTTTTAGGTTTTTTTCAAGGCAAACAGGTTAAGTGGCTTGCCCAAGACCACACAGCTAGGTAATTACTAAGTGTCTGAGACCAGATTTGAACCCAGGCACTCCTGACTCCAGGGCCAGTGCTTTATCCACTATGCCACCTAGTCACCCCTAGATTTTTATTTTTAAAGGCCAAATTACAAGGTAAAAAAATCAGTATTTTTCATCTTAGGGAAAAAACTCTCAGATCAATTAGCACTAGATTAATGTGATCAGAGAGAAATACCTGAAGCAATTAGTAAAACATTTTTGTCCAAGAGGATTTCACTGAAGGGTGGGCAGGATACCTTAGAATCAATTCTTATTAACATTCCAACAAATTCAAGTCAACAAGCAGTTATTTAGCAAGTGAGATAATATTTATAAAGCTTCTGACATAAGAGTAGGAACTCTTCTTGCCTGAGCAGTCAGTCTTCTTTTTCAATAATAAAACCTTTTCCTCAAAATTAGAGGTAGAAAGGAAATACTGAGCTGTTGGTTAGCTGATGCAGCATTATATCTTAAGGCAAAATAGCAAATACAGAAGAAAATGGAATTAATTATGCAAGTTCTTAATGGAGTACTCAACTCTTAAAAATCTACTTTTTAACAACTGCACATACCAAGATGTTTTTGAATTTTCAAAATAAACAGCAATCATGCTTACTAATGAATGCTTTTCTAAGTAGCATAAATAAGTTTCTGATGGCTCAGAATGAATGTAAATTGGCAAATGTTTCTGTTTTGGCGAAAAACTTGGAGGTCTTCCCCATCAAGATTGAAACTTTTTTGCCTCATTTCTTACCTAGCCTTAAATCACTGAATGAATGAGGGTTTCCTTGGAAAAACTGAGACCTGGGAAAGACCTTAGCTTTTAGAGAGGTTTCTGCCTGGGGGCCTTCTCCAATTGTCCTGATCTTTATCTTACCACTAGACCCAGATGGCTCAGGAGGAGAGAGTACATGCAGCTGGTGACTTAACATAGTCCTTGCCTCACTTAAATCCAATTCACTTGCAAGACAGACATCACCTCCCTGATGTCATGTTCTCTTTGAACCATGACAAATGACACCACTACTTACTAAGTTACAAGGAGCTGTGCTAGTGACTGGCATACAAATTTTAAAAAAACCTGGTTTCTGAGCTCAAGGTGTTTATTTTCTACCAAGTGATATAATATGTGTACAGATAAGTTAATACAAAGTAATTTTTGGAGGAAGATTGTACTTGGGGAAAATCAGGAAAGGCCTCCAGAAAAAAGTGAAACCTTAGTTAAGCCTTAAAAAAACCCTAAGATTCTAAAAGACAACTGTGAGGAGGGAGATTACTCTAGGAATGGGATATAGCTTGTGCAAAGGCATGGAGATGGGAGATGAAATGTCAGTTTTATGGAATAGCCCATGATCCAACTTGAAAGGGCAAAATCTAGAGCGAGGTTAAATAGGTTGATAGCTTTGGGAAATTTTGGAGTCAGAAAATTATATAGATGGATCTGCTCTTTATTAAGATTATTTTGGCAACTGGGATGGATTAAAGAAACTGTAAACAAGGAGGCTAATTAGGAAGGAATTACATAAGAATTGATCAAGGTCTAAACCATAAGTAAAGAAGACAAATGTGAGGGATGTGAAAGCAGAATCCACAAGACTTAACATTTCTTTGGAGGAATGAGCAAGACAGAATAGTCAAGTATTTATAAATAAGGTTATGAACTTGGTAACTGGAAAGATGGTGGTACCCTTAATAGAAATGGGGAAGTTTGGAGTAGAAATGCTCTAAGAAAAATGAGTTCCATTTGGGACAAGTTGAGTTTTTAGATGCTAATAAGATATACAGGTGGAGATATGCAGCAGAGATTTGGCAATATGGGCCTGGAGTGCAGGAGGTAGACGAGATCTAGATATGTGGATTTGGAAATCATATGGATAGAAAAGAACTCATGGGAGCTAATGAGCTATCCATAAGAAAGACAATTTAAAGACAGAAGTGGGTGTCAGATAGAGTCCTGGGAAGCACCAATAGTTATCCAACAAAGGGTCAAATCTTTACAGATGGAAAAGATCTCAGAGGTCATCTATTCTAGACCCTTCACTTTGTAGATGAACACACTGAAATCTAAGATGAGAAATGACTTGCTCAAAGTCATACAGGTAGTGTCAGAAGGGGGAATTTAAACTCAGGTCCTCTAATTCTAAAGTGTTAACTCCTTCTATCATACCATAAGACCAAGAAATAAAGAGGAAAATCTCAAGACAGAACAGGGAAACATCAAATATAATGAACATTAAGAAAAGTCCAATGGGTTTAACAATTATGGGATTATTGACAACCTTGGCAAGAACAGTTTCAGTAAAATAGTGGGTCAGAATCTAGATGGCAAAATGTTTGAGTAGTAATAAGTAAAAGGTGAAATGAAAGCAAGGCATAGGGAAAAGATATTCCCAGACTTTGACTATGAAGGAGAGAAGAGATCAAAATTGATGTCTTGGGGCAGTGGCAGGGTAAAGGACTTCTTTTAAGGGATGAGGGAGATCCTTTTTTTGAAAGGAGTCAGGAACTAAAGGATAAGAATAGACTTAAGATGAAAGAAAGAAAGAAAATGATTCAAGAGTCCTTTAGAGAAGATAGGATGGAATGGAATGAGGAACACAAGAAGTAGAGGGATTCATCAAAGGAATTGACAAAAGATTGGTAGAAATGAGAGAAAATAGAGCATGGTGTGGAATTTGAAGTTGTGGAAAAGCAGAAGAGAGGGAGAGCTTGTCAGTGATGGATTCTATTTATAGAGATGAGGTCATATAGACAGGGGGTTTGTGGATGAATTTGGAGTAGCTACTGTCAGGGAAAAAGAAAAAGATTATTTACAATTTTCAAGACTTAGTTGAGTTTAGATAAAATAAATTGGTAGTCTGATTTTCTTGAGAAGGTGGATAGTTAGGGGTTATCTCAAGGTTTTAGTTGGGCAAGATAGTAATGACAATAGATCAGGGGAATAAGAGATTCTGGAGCAAGGAATAGCACCTAATTGTTCTAATCATTCCAAACCAGGCATTATGTCAGAGTATGTGAGTAAATGTGTGCATTAGTGTTAGTGTGTGTGTGTGTGTGTGTGTGTGTGTAACAATCAGAGGCCTGTTCTTTTTTTGGTTTTTAAACACAATCCCAGTACAGGATAAATATTTTTATAGTCACTCTTCCGCCAGAAACATACCAGCCAACTCTTAAATGTACAAATTTGTTCACCACTTTTTTCCTCTCTGCACTTTGCTTCCCACTCAGACTTCTTTCTCCACCATTCTTCCTCCTACCCAAACTTCATTCTATATTCCTTTGGAGAGCACTGAGGGTGGAGTCAGGAGGACAGGAGTTTGAATGTGGCCTCAGACACTTGACTGTTACTGTGTGACCTTGAGCAAGTCACTTAACCCCATTTGCCTCATATCCAGGATCACCTCCAGTCATCTCAATCCACATCTGGTCACTGGACCCCGATGACACCAGAGGAAAAAAGTAAGGTTGGTGACATAGCTCAGCACCCCCTCACTCAAATCCAATTCATGTGCTTGTTATGGCATCACCTCCCTGATGTCATGGTTTTCTTCAAAAATGAAGGACAAAAACTATTATATAATGTTTTATTCCATTAGAATGTAAGCTCCTTGAGATCAGACTTTTTTTTTTACTAGTATTTGTATCATTATTCTTGACTCACTGCCAGGTATATATTAAATACTTAATTTTTTGGCTTGACTTGTTATCAATATCCTACCAGTATTCAAGTGCCCAGAAACCCCATGTGAAGGTTTGGCTCATAAAGTACCTGAATCTGTAAAGTGACCTATTCTAAAACCTCTAGACTAGGGACAAATGTGAGAATTACTTTGGCTGGCCAAGTCATTAATTTGGTGGGGCTAGGTAGGGTTTAGAGTTACTTTAGGGGAAAAGAGGAATCATTGCATATAGGGTCAAGGAAATACTTCTTAAATCTTGGATATGAACCCTTAAACCTACATCCTATATGACTTTAAGGAAATTTCTTGATTTGATTCCTTCAGTAACTGGAAAAAGAGCTCAGCTGAAACTAGAAAATGCTGGATCAATTGATTGATTGCAGAGACATTGTTTCCTCCAAGGGTTTTATCATCTCACTGTGTGAGGTTTCATGGATTAGAGACAGACTCTAGAACTTAAACAACTCAATTAAAATTGATAAAAGGAAAATTCTGTATTTTTTCTATCTCATTATACACAGATGTTAACAAAACATGATTCTAAACCTCAAACCTGCTGCTTCTAATTCTCCTTCCCTTAAAAAAAATTAAAATAATCAAAAGCTCTTATAACTTAAAAGTAAAAGCGATTATTTTTGGTTTCACTGGGAAAAAACTGAATACGGAGCAGTACTATGGATATGAAGACAGTCCAGGATCCTAAACTTTATAGTCTTGGGAGTAATAACATTGACCTTTAAAGCTTCAGACCAGTTTTCAATCTGTAACTCATAGTCATCATCTTGAGAAGCAACCCTTTTGGAGATATGGCCTGGCCACAACTTTTACAATATTACAGCAGAACTGCTGAAGACCTAGACACTGGAATTTATCAATGAAAATTACTTTATAAAAGATGATGTGCCCTGAAGACCTATGAGACTTTTCTATCTGGCTTGCAGCTACCTTCAATTTGTGTTGCCTGGTAGCTAGGTGATACTGTAGATAGAACTCTGGGGCCTGGAGCCCAGAAGAGATTTCAAATCCTGTCTTTTTCTGCCAATATCACCCTGAGCAAATCACTTAACCTCAGTTTCCTCATCAGTAAATAGGGAAAATAATAGCATTCCCCTCCCCGGGATGAGATAATTATGTAGCACTTTGTTATAGTAAGTACTTTGTAAGTAGTAATCATCATTATAATCTCAACTCTTTGGGACCTGGGAACTTCTTAATTTTTTGTTTATATCCCTAGGGTTTGGCACAGCACTCTGTACTTTATTCTGTACTCATGCTTAATACATACTTTTTTTATTCATCCATTCATCTATTTGCACTAGGCCACAAAACTTAACTATATGGCATCTTACACATTTTAGGCATCACTTAGGTTTAGAAGCAGCTATGGCCTAGTGGAAAGAACACCCTGGGTCTGGAGGTAGTGTGTCAGATTCCTCATTGAATGAGATCTTAGATATCACAGGATCATAATTCTTGAGAGTACATGTCCCTGATTTTACTGAAGAGGAAACTGAGATCCCCAAAATTTGTGACTTGTCTCAGGTCACACACATATTAAGTGGCAGAAGCAGGTTCCTCTACCTCCAAATACAATGCTTTTTTTTTTTTATCATAGGTGACTTAAACAGAAGATTTGACTTCAAATTCTGAATTTCCTACTTACTAGTTCTGTGAACCTGAGAAATTGGGTTTTCTTGGCAGATCCTGGAGTGGTTAACTGAGACACAAGCAGGGTCAAGTGACTTGTCTACAGTCACACAGATTGTAAGTACCTCAGGCCAGATTTAAATTCAGAAGAGTAGTCTTCCTGAGTCCAGGCTCAACACTATATACTGAATCACCTAGCTGCCATTCAAATAGGTTAAGTGATGCTTTAAAGACTAAATTGAATGCTCCCTACAGCACTACGACTGAATTTTACAAATGAAGAAAAAAGAGCATTAGAGAAGATAAATGACCTGGTCACCACCATACAGCTACTTTGGTGGCACAGCTAAAACCAGAACTCAGACTTCCTTACTCTCAGGTCAGGGCTTCTTCTCCTGGACTATGACTTACATATTCCATGACATTCATCTATCCTTCCTAATTACTGATGGAAACTTCTAAGGATCAATTTTAACCTAAAAAGATTTATTCCTTTGGATAAAAGGAGAGGAGAGGAAGATAAAGGAGAACAGAATCCTCCAAATTACTGAAAAAAAAAACAACCCACCACCCTCACAAACAAACTCAGCAGTTTGATTTAGGAAGACTTGAATAGCTTTTGGAAATGACATTACATTTTTGCCCTCCAAAGTCTTCCCAATTTGGAAGAGGAAGTTTGGTCAAAGGCTCCAGCCAGAAGGATTGTTTATTTCTCTTTGGCTCCCACCAAGCCCCCACCTAAGAGTAGTTGATCTCCATCCTTAACAAAGAGTTTAGAATCAATGGGCTCCCTACTGGGATAAAGCAAATTATCGGTGCTAGTCATGTCCTGTGTTGGAACTACCTCCCCAAGTCAATGATTGATCTGATTTGGGCTTGAACAGAGAAAAGGAAGAAATAAAACTCCTCTGACAAGTTATAGGAAGCCAATTTCTAGCTTTCCTAACTTAAAAAGGTGGAGGAATTGTAAAACTCTTATGACAAAAGAAAATTTAAGAAAAAAATAATATTTAGAGTTGATTGCAGTCATTTTCTTTTAATTCACTGGAAAGGACCACCAAGGCATCCCTTTATATAATTCTGTGCCAGACATAGGACCTGGAGTTGAATAATGACTAACAGGAAATTGCAGTTTTTACCCATCTTTGCTAAAGATAAGTTCAAGAAACCCAAGATCTAGCCTATTTAATGATCCCCAAAAGTGTCTTGACCTTGTTGTTAGATTAGGGAGGGGAGAAGAAATGTGAATTCTAATTTCACCTGGGACTTTGGGCAAGGGAAACCAAGGTGTATGATATAGGTAATGTAGCTAGCTGTCTTGCATATTTTACAGATTAAAGCATTTGGAAACACAAAGTATTGTACAAATAGATGATATTGTTATGTTGTTTAGGCAAGCACTGGCTAAATATCCAGTGTTAATTGCCAGACATATGCTCAGTACTATGCCACTCAGGATAAAAAGACAAAAATGAAGCAATCCGTGTTCTTAAGGAGTTTAAATTCTATCAAAGAGCCACATTACATGCAAATAAAAATAGATTCAAAAATAGCCAAGTAATGGGGTTAAGAAGAGGTGTAAGTAGTAGACTGAAATACCACCCTAAGAAGGAAAAAAGCAGAAAATGTGGTCACACTATTTACTGGGATTACAGGAAAAAGACCTTTTTCTGGACTACTTTGAGCTTCCTTCCCTTGCCTTTCTGGAGAAACACCCAATTTCCCAATTTAGAATCTTGGCCTGAAAAGCAGTCCAGTTATAGATCTTCAGTCTCTCCATAGGAGAAAACAGCAAATGGAAAGTTATCCAAGAGAAAGCCCATCACTCCTGCTGTTAATCTGACATCACTACGGTACTTCGTTATTAAATCTAGTTATTTGGAAGATGCTCTAATTTCAGATATCAATACAGTCCCTTGTAAAACCTAAAGTCTGAACATCTAAGAAACAGCTTAACGTCAATAGCACCGATAATTCTCTTTTCATCCAGTGATTTAAACTTTCCCAAATCATCAATAACTAATTTGTATCTCTTCTAAAACAAAGTCATGGCTTGCAATTGAAGTTGTTATATGGCCATTTTCCAAGCAGAAATCTCCATCCATTAATGGATTGATGGTAAAGTATTCCAGAAAAGCATCTTCAGTCCATCTGAGTTAAACTTCCCACTGAGTCCAAAGGTGTCTGCCTAGTTTTGCAATAGAAGGTAGATTGAAAACTCCCCTGGATAGATATGTTTCAAATCACCTCTCTAAAACTGAGCAAAACAAAATTTTCAGGTTAGAGAAATCAAACCAATGTTCCAACAATCACATAAACCATCATTACTTACACAGCCTGGCAAGTGGGTAGCTGAGTTGGTAGGAGCAGAAATGTCCATGTGTGCAGCCAGCCCTGGAGGGCCCTGAAAATGTAGGAAGGGGTTTGGAAAACTGGATTTTCACTAACTAGTCTTTGCAAGGGCCACAATGAGGCATTGTTAGAAATGGGCTCTGCTAGACAATAGTCTTTGATAGGACATAATACCCATTCAGAAAGGCAGCTTTGCATCCTTGCTCTTAAGGCTCAGCTTTAATTTACTCTACCAGCATACAATGCTTGTGTGACAAAGTATTTTCCTCAGCATTTTCCCTCAGTATTTTCCTCTT